>NC_135571.1:3967952-4267952 GCF_964340395.1 Glandiceps talaboti
TTGACAGTCAGACTCCAATTAAACTAAGTGGGTTGCGGTTAATTAAGGGTGTTAATGGCCTGGCCATGATATCCAACAACAATCAAAGCACTAAAAGTTTGATGGTAACTCAAATCCAGAGCATCCAAATAACCCACAATAATCAACACAGTACCCACAAGTAACCACACATACTTGTCGCTGAGCAGGAAACATACCCTATATAATAACTATCACATAGAAAGATTAATATACCGACAGCCATACGATATATCATAGCTACTACACTTGTAGCCGTTTGATACTTGCAACTACAACCTCTATATACACAAAATATTATAGTATACGCACACTAAATATGGACTCTGGGATGGACTCTAATGTACTGTGGCACAATACTAGTAAATTGACAAATACAGGAGAAACAACATACCGCATCAAAGTCGCTATTGTCGGTGGCGTGAAAGAGGGGTCGATTTTCGATAGATCTTTCGATTCCATTTTGCATCATCACTGACCTTGACATTCATTTTTAATGCAACCTTCAGCAACAGTAATTCTAGGACCATATATTTAGTGTACGTACCATAAAATATGTTTCCCCCAGCTAAACCTGCGTCTATTTCCATTGGATTTCGTTACGGTTTTATACATTGTTTTCTATACCCTATCCCACACCACCCCTAGCCTCTGAGCCTGACAGGTGATATAGTAGTGTACAGCTACATAAATGCTAAATAAAACAATATATGGAAAGCGATATAAGTACTTACTGAATATAACCAGTGCGAGAGTTCAAGCCTTTTTTCTTCAAAACTTGATAAGCTAAATAAACTTAGGAGTTTTCCCGAGTATAGCTAATCTTACATTCAAGAACTTGATCCACATTGGTCCATTGGTCACCAAGCTTTCGCTTCAATCGATTTGAGTGCCAGTCTATTCTGTATGTTATAGTTAGCTTATAGATGAGACTTTTTATGCATTCAAAATCTTGATCCACAGTGGTCCAACTTGGTCTGGGCGAATCAACGAATCAGGATCTGTTTGTTACACATTCAAATCTCTATCACCGTGTTCTTCCATGGTATTCATTCTGTACACGTAATTACAACGACGTTAGCACTATGTGTTGTGGTCACGTTTTCTAACTGGTCACGGAGCCAAGTCACAATTGTCACTTCTGGTACACTCACATGTGGTGTGATCACCTAACAAAGTAGACAATGCAGACGTCGTATGCTGTGAACAACTAGTTTGATTTTCTGATAAACCCCAATGGTATTGTATATTATCAAAGAGACAATAGGCATCCAGTAGACAATCTTTCTTCAGTACCTTCTCCCTTTGTTCTGCACAGCTTAAAGCAAAGTTGCCGGCCAATATTATGTTACTCTAGGCCGCTACTAAAAGCCCCCTTGGCTTGTTTTTTTCTTCACGAATATAATTACTTGTCATAACGAAGACAAAATCCTGAGAGTCAGTAGATGAATATGTACACAATGAAGAATGCCATTTCTACAGCTTCAGGGAACTCACAGAGTAAATACTATTGCCGAGCAATTAGGACAAAAAGTCGATTGGTAGTAGCGATTTTAAAGAATTGCAGACACTCAAAAGACGTAATGCTATACACACCCCGAGGAATGTCACTTCATTCAGGTGAAAAATCAGCGAAAAGAAAACCTTGAGATGGTGCAGAGACATCTATTATGCCACATATTCAGGAAAAACTTCACTGAAAAAGTCCAGGGTATAGCACTTTTGTGAACTGGTGAAACATGTTCATGCATTCAATGAGAGTCCCTATGACAACTGACCCAAATACTGTGACATCTAGGCCTATACAGTAATAGTCTGTCCCGTAATTTGTATAATTCAACCAATTACATGTAAAGACTGGGTTCACTAACTAAAAGCATGACAAAAGCTCTATAGCCTTGTCTCCGGATGTTTGACCACCATAATTTGACAACTCAATGTCCCCAGAGATTAAAAGCTGCCCAATTTAATCAAGATTACGCTCTTCTTTTACACGGCTGTGTTTTCTCTAATATCATCAGACACTGTCGGTGTTTTCGTTAGCAACTCAGAAACTCCATTCTAATCAGTGGATCTTTGTGCAGTAACCTTCATTCGTGTCAAGAGGCCTTTGGAGGCGTCTTAGATCCCGTAAGTACATTTCCGATGCCTGGTGAACACCCCTCCCTTCTCCAAGACATTACATTAACTTAAGAATCATCCCCATTCGTGTCAAGAGGTCTTTGGAGGTGTCTTAGATCCCGGAAGTACATTTCCCATGCTTGGTGAACACCCCTCCCTTCTCCAAGACATTACATTAACTTAAACATGATCCCTAATATGTTATCTTTGATAGCTTTCTCCACACTTAATCTGAAACAACTCAGTCTGATACTTACTAACAGTAACTGATGCAGTAAGCATGGTAACCGAATCAGCTGTCACTTTCTAAAAAAGTAGGTGATTGGGTAACCATGGTAACTACACTAATTTAAGATATTGCACATTTGTATTTCCGTTAGTCACCATAAATTCCATTTATGTTCCAATTATATAACCGTTTGCTGTTCAAAAATTCTTGAAATATTTACTGGGTCGTCTACTCAAAACGTAGTGGATGTATCGATACATTACAAAAACAATACTATCAATCTATTAATAATCAATCATTTTTAAATTTGTAAATCTGATGGGACATGATAATTTGTCCTACTATTACCCCATTAATTCATCCATGTGTTTGGTAATGTATTATACACCTCATAATTTCAAATATGCACTGTCACTTCAGTTAAAAAAAACTTACAACATTTCTCAGTTAAAATCAAGACATTTTCAATGTTACTGAAGTTTGTTCAAGAAAACTTAAAATCCTTCACAGTTAAAAGCAATCAGGTCAGGGGTCGACGTACGAGTTCTTTTTCTAAATGATAGCAAACCACTAAGCCATGATTTTAGAATCCAGTATGGCCATCGAATACTGTGTTAAAGGAAAAGTCCAGTCAGATTTATTCCTACATTTAGTTCACTTGTATTGATTACCTCTATCAACTTACAGAAAGAGTCCAGTCAGATTTATTTCTACCTTTAATACACTTGTATTGATTACTGCTATCAACTTAAAGGAAAAGTCAAGTCAGACTTATTTCTGCCTTTAGTACACTTGTATTGATTACTGCTATCAACTTAAAGTAAAAGTCCAGTCAGACTTATTTCTACCGTTAGTACACTTGTATTGATTACTGCTATCAACTTAAAGGAAAAGTCAAGTCAGACTTATTTCTACCTTTAATACACTTGTATTGATTACTGCTATCAACTTAAAGGAAAAGTCCAGTCAGACTTATTTCTACCTTTAGTACACTTGTATTGATTACTGCTATCAACTTAAAGGAAAAGTCAAGTCAGACTCATTTCTGTCTTTAGTACACTTGTATTGATTATTGCTATCAACTTAAAGGAAAAGTCAAGTCAGACTTATTTCTGTCTTTAGTACACTTGTATTGATTACTGATATCAACTTACAGGAAAAGTCCAGTCAGACTTATTTCTGCCTTTAGTACACTTGTATTGATTACTGCTATCATGCAGTCAGACTACACTGTGACTTGTATTAATTACTGCTACCGAGGTGCACTCTATACCTTAAATGATAGGAAAATTAAGTAATGGGGACTTTTAGACAAAAAATATAAGTTCGAACCTTGAGCAGCAGCAGCTAAGTCTGTTTGATTTAATTTGTAGTTCAATCTAAAATACAAATCATTTGCATAATTAATGATTTTCAGTAATTAGGCTATATCTTCAAAATGCATACTTCAAATTCAATATAACTTGGTACTTACTTTAAATATAACTAATTGCATATGTTCTGTTGCAATTACTATGTGTAAGAACATAAAACTCAAGATTACCCATAGGAAGGCATTCAGTTTAAATCTGGTTATGCACTATTCTAACGTACACACTCATTGCACTGTCTATTGTCTGTACATGTTGTGTTGTTTATCGTTGTGATTATATATACACAGGCAAGTGAAAACACGACCAACAAGTTGAACATGTTGGGTAAAGGTATGAACCTGATAAACATGCTGCTAAAAGAGTAATATTTTAAACAGTTTTTACATCTGGAGATAGAAGAGCCAAATACACACACACACACACACACACACACACACACACACACACACACACACACACATATATCTACCCACACGTGCACGCACGTATATACATGTCCAACCAAACAAACACACACACACACACACACACACACACACGCACGCACGCACGCACGCACGCACGCACACAAACGAACGAGCGGACGGACGGACGGACTCACTCACACACACACACTAGCGCGCACGCACACACACACACACACACACACACACACAAACAAACACGTACGAACACACATACCTACCTACATACATACACACACATACATACATACATACATACATACATACATACATACATACATACATACATACTTTTCATGTCATATGGCAAACAATTCTATCGCAGACTGTCAGTCACTTTTATCAGTAACCAGTGAGGTATGTTTTCCATATTTAACAGGCGAGTAGAACTCGCCTGTATTGTATAGTTACTTGTTGAGTACGATCGTACGGTAAGGGGGCATAAACTCTTATAATTACGTAGTAATTTATAATACACTGTAAATAATTTTACCAACGGGAAAGAAGTTGATAATGAAGTTTTTTTTTTTTTCAATTTACATCGCCGACAAACAATCGTGGTGTGCGGTAAATAATGACCTTATACCAAACACCACTACCTTGAGATTCACGAAGTCAGTTTTCCGGTGTACGTGTGGGCTATTTTGGCTGTTTTGTTAAAGTAATCCGTATATTTTTTTTTTATGACCGATGCCACAAACCTAAGACACACGTTCATAAGATATGTATTCTTGTTTGGTTGAAGACAACATGCATGTAAGGTTTGTGGAAACAATATACTCCCGGACCGTTTGTTGTGTGATGTACATTCGTATTCATGCATCGTTTGATTATGATACAATGTCATCGTTTTTGAAGACAGTGGCCTCAAAGTTTACAGCCCTCCAATGTCCATGGATTAACTCATAGACTTGCACTAATGCCCCGGATGGGAGACAATTATTTTGGTGATAGTTCATTGAAAAGCAATTTACGTGCATACCAACAATATAGTTTTTATTTGTCGTGATTTTGTTGTGTTGTGTTGTGTTGTGTTGTGCTGTATTGTGTTGTGCTGTGTTGTGTTGTGCTGTATTGTGTTGTGTTGTGTTGTGTTGTGTTGTGTCGTGTCGTGTTGTGTTGTGCTGTATTGTGTTGTGTTGTATTGTGTTGTGTTGTGTTGTATTGTGTTGTGTTGTGTTGTATTGTGTTGTGTTGTGTTGTGCTGTGTTGTGTTGTGTTGTGTTGTATTGTGTTGTGTTGTGTTGTATTGTGTTGTGTTGTGTTGTGCTGTGTTGTGTTGTGTTGTGTTGTGTGTGTTGTGTTGTGCATGCTGTGCTGTGCTGTGCTGTGCTGTGCTGTGCTGTGCTGTGTTGTGTTGTGTTGTGTTGTGTTGTGTCGTGTCGGGTTGCATTGTGTTGCGTTGCGTGTCATTGCGTTGTGTTGTATTTTCGTATGTCGCAATAACTCAACATATAAGCTTTAATATCGCACAAAAGATAGCTGTAGCTAAAATATCCACTGTATGCCTGTAGCTAAAATATCCACTGTATGCCTGTAGCTAAAATATCCACTGTATGCCTGTAGCTAAAATATCCACTGTATGCTTGTAGCTAAATATCCACTGTATGCCTGTAGCTAAATATCCTGTAGTTTAAAATGTCCACCGCTTTCCTGTAGCTAAAATATCCAATATATATGTCTACAGGTAAAATATCCACTGTACGTCAGTAGGAAGAATTTGTAAGGTGTATATTGTTCTCATTTTGTTCATTCTTCACATTCTGACATTATGTTCATAGCTTGGAATATGCATTTAGTCGATTCTGCACTGAATCGCGGACATCAACAATCATCAGTACTATACGCATACATGTAGTCTCCGCCTTCCTTTCAACATTAGTCAGTAGCAGTGTCAACAACTATTGTCTGTCCGTTTATCTGACCATATATCAATGGTCTCAGATAAAACAATACTGTTAATTAAGTATGTTCAGTTCATTGAGTTGCAATGTCATGATGCCCTTCAGAATGTAAGCTCACCACATCATGACATGGCATGTTTCCTTGTAACAAGCACGGGGAGGGGGGGATTACTTTTTTAGAGCAGATAAACATGTTTACTAACAATTCTTAAAATACTAATGGCTACACATTGAACATGTTAATTAGAGGTCTATTTTACTAGTATAGTAGAAGTGGTTTAGTAATATTTTAATATTGAAATCGTCGTTGATTGAGACGCGCTAATATGCGGGTACGGACTCCAACAACAACATTGCGTCATAATATGATGTATTACACGAATGTGTTCATCAAAAGGGGATTAAACGGATCACGTGGTCCACAATATTACGAGTAAGGCATTTTATCTAACAAACTTTCAAAAAAAAAACCAAACCACCCCCCCCCCCCCCCAAAAAAAAAAAAAAAAAAAAAAAAAAAAACCTGTTCCAGTTGCAGCTACAATAACTAATCGGTCGGATTTCAATATGTTTGTGTAGATTGAACCAGCACCTACACTCCTTTGATATTAAGAATTAAAAACAAGGGGTCATCTCCAACTATTTATTTACAAACATGTAAACATAATCTCAGATTAGCGCTTAGACAGTCTAGCCATAAGAATACATTGAAAGTTACAGGTCAAACATGTTATGAGAAATTGAATATTTCATGTCGCTAGATTTTGATTTGTATTGAAACAGCAGGGAATGGTCAACTGATCTGTGCAATAACAAGTCGGTGTCATTAGATTTTTGAATTTAAATATGTCGTTCGAATCAACGCGTCCATCCTGAATGGAAAATCTGGTGAGTATGTTCTTACTAACGCGCAATGGCAGAGAAAGCTCCCTCCTTATAGAGTAGCACCAGCAAAAAATGCTACATTAGTCTTATTTTATTTCTGAAAAAGTTAATGAAAATACGAATATTTATCATTTTCTAAAAAGCCTTGTCACTGCACAGCCCTCCTTCCAAACGACTGTAAGATTGTTTTTCATTCTTTTTCCGTTTAATTTTAGAAACTTGTATATTTCTGTCCAAGTTTATAGAATTCTATAAACCCAAAACAATAATACAATTCTCTATTTCCACTAAGGTAATATAATTCAATTTTTCTAGTTAGATGATGGAATTATATGTCATCAGATAGAATTATGCGACCAATATCACCATATTTGAGACGAATCTTATAATTCTATGAAAGTATAACCCAGACTAAGCTGTCTGGCTTGACATACTGACTGACTGTAGTTCTGACGGCAACAGTGTCACGGAAGAAAATCTTTAGGCTAATGAACAATGTGCTCATGATCATCATTAAAAATATTGTGTCTTTCTGCTTGTTACTTCTGAATGTGAGAATTAACCTTCTGACCTTTCATCGTGATAAATTCCATTAAATTTTCACACTGCCCTTTGTTTTGTTATGCCGTTTCCATGGATATCAGAAAAGAATAACACTTTGGTTATGGATATCCGCTTTGGTTTGTCTATTTATTTAATTAATAAGTTTATTTATTTAAGGATATCCCCTTTGCTTTGTGTGTTCATTTATTTGTTCATAGTTACCCCACAACAACGGAAGGAAGACACAGTAAGTTTTACCCATGAGACTTTTTTACCTTTACCTTGGAAATGATATATACGTTGTAGACATCACGAGATTCTAAATATCGGCGTAGACATTGCTGGAATAAATTTTCACACAAAAATGTACAATTGAAAGTAAGACGAAAGAACAAACTGAAAACATTTTGAGTTTAAAGTGGTCATATGGACAAAGATTTGATATTAATTTTTGATTTTTAAAGTGCCAATATGGACGAGGATTTGGTAGTTATTTTGAGTTTTTAATTCATAAAACAATTTTCACATACCTTCCTACTTGAAAAATTAAGGTACAACATGTGCGTAGATCTTGTTTGTAACTTAATAAATTGCAAAAATATTAATAAATGTGTAAACTGTTACATTTGTTGCTGTTTTGCAACATATTGAGTTATCGTCTTTGTTGTTTCACATTGATTTTCAACTCTAGGAAGCCATAATAAAATAGTTTTATAAATTAAAAATCAAAAATAAATACCCAATCCTCGCCACTTTTAAATGAATAGTTAGATTTGTTCAAGTCTGCAAAATTTCTCTAACTTTGATTGAAATAAAGTGATTCTGATATTCTTTTTATTTATTTTTTTTGAGATAGCCAAGATTTTATCATGATATACACGTAATTTGATTTTAGCCATCACCATAACAATTGCCTGGGGAGGGATTAGTGCAAGTCCAATGGGTTAGGCCACAGACGCTGGAGGTCTAAAAATCTTTGAGGCCAATGTCGTCCGAAAAACGCTGATCAAACGGTGAATACAAATGTACACCATACAACACAATCTGGGGGTATGTTGTTTACATAAAACTAACGTGCTTGTTATCGTCAGCCAAACCGAAGTGAGGATGTTATGAACGTCCAATATTTGTGGCATCGGTAATCGGATAAAGTACACTATTAATTAAACATCAACGTTGTGGCCAAAACAACCCACACGTACACTCACTGGGTAGCTAACCGTCACGAATCTCAAGGTAGCGGTGTTATCTAATATTAATTGTACCCAGCGATTGTTCACCGGTGATAGATATCATCAGAAGAATCCTCATTATATCATCAGGATTCTTCCCGTTGGTAAAATTCATTACAAGTTATAAGTCATAATGTAACCAAGGGCAACTAAAAGAGTTTATAAATGATGTAAACTGTATTACATTCGTGTTGGTCAGCCCTATCAGGCTTCTAAACCATGTAAGTGCTGAAATTTTGAAAAAGCTAGTTGACGCAGATTTGATTACAGTGTAGCCATATTATGACCTAGCTGGTTGCCGACTGAATAGCCTTGGTACGTTAATGATAAGAATACCGCTTGACATTTACTGAATGAAATCTACCTTATATGTACAATCAATTTAGTCTGATTAGTTACACAAAGGGTATTCACACATTTAGATGTCCACAGCTGTAAGATTCGATGAAGGATAGAAGTAGACCTAGTCTATTACATGTACATTATTGCCTATTTAGGAACTCATCTTGCCTCGCCAAGTCTCGTGATGTCTCGTATACTGAGGATGGTCTCGTTTTTTCTTATCTTGTCTTGACTAGTCTAAAAACTCATGGCCAGTCGAATATAGTATATCTTATCCTCCTAGACCCTGTATCTTATTTCCAACTTAGGGCAAAGGTAGACCACAGTAATGGACAATGGTATTGGGTCCCCTAACAATTGAGACTATACTCATAGACATGAATGTATATCGTCGCACCAATTGGTTGAAAACCAGAGTGAAACCAAGTTCTGACAATCAAGTTGACACACGCCCTCAAACAGTACCATGATAAACACCTAAAATTACCAATTGGCGCATCATCAGTGATGAAGAGCATGCGTTGGAAAATGTGCCTGGCCGTAGGGAAGGTCAATGTCTACCTCACTATCCATTGTGATAGTGACAAAGCTATTATCAACCAGAGTGAGCATGATGCTTAGAAGTCCCAAACATGATTGTGAACCCCTAAACATGAGAAAATCACATCAGTATTTGAAAACTATTCAAAGTTGAAGGTTTTGACAGAGTTTACTTGATTGATGTCAGTAATTAGCCTTATTTATTTGATTGAAACTCGCCAAAGAATTGATCATGATAAGAACGGGGATTGTCAGACATCTGGCACTATAACACTAAATGTACCACTAAGTAGGCACCCCAGGGCATATGGATCATCATTGAGGTTTACCTGACATCAAGATAAACAGACATGTTGACTTTCTCTGGACTAAGATTGTGCTGTAGATGACTTTGCCCTTGCTAAACTTGCGATATGTCAATACAGACACACAAAGAAAATTAAAATACTTGTCAGAACGGCCAAGGGAAATATTAAACTTACAATGTCAATACAGGCCCCACAAAGAAAATTAAAATACTTGTCAGAACCGCCAATGAAAATAAACCAACAAAGATTTGATATGATCAGACATCTTTGTGTGTATTAGACGAAGGACAACGCTAAGAGACACTTAACTCCTTGACTTTCTGATTTTCAACTTCGTCAAAAACAACTTTGTAGGAATCTATCTCAATAACTTTAGGGTAATATACTCCACTAAAAAAAACCGACAGCATCTCAGTTGCGATGAAAAATAATGACATGGGAGTTTTCTGAGTAACGTAAGGATATTTTCAAATACAAGGTTTCCAGAGTTAGTAAACACATAAAAATGTAATGAAACCAGTATAGTCGATAATGTTTGATAATAAGACCAGTATAGTCGATAATGTTTGATAATAAAACCAGTATAATAATGTTTGATAATAAAACCAGTATAGTCGATAATGTGTGATAATAAAACCAGTATAGTCGATAATGTGTGATAATAAAACCAGTCGAGTCGATAAGGTTTGATAATAAACCTACCGAGTCGATAATGTGTGATAATAAAACGTCAAGTCGAGTCGATAATGTTTGATAATAAAATCTGCCGAATCACTAAATGCACGTTAAATGTTTGATATTCCAACTAAGCACATTATCTAAGAATTCCAGATAATTATGACTATTAATATTGCTAAAATTATTCACTTGCTAATTGAAGTACATTAACTTTCCTCACCTTATTTACAGTGTTGAAATTTGATGAAACGCAGATCTCACTACACTTTTCTGTCTTAACAACAGAAGTTAGGCTGGCTTAGAATGTGCTCCGTCTACAAGCAAGGCTTTCACCCTACTATACTCCTCTCTTAGAATATGCCGCGTCTGCAAACATGACTTGCACCCTACTACTGTTAAAATATGTCCCCTCTAGCTCTGCAAACATGACTTGCGCCCTACTCCTTCACCCCACCTCTCTTCATTCAAACTACAATTCTGGACAAACTTGATAAAACTTCAAGTTTGCATTTTTGTCATCGACCTTCAAAATGAACGCTTTGCACACGAACTTGACTTCATATCACGTGGAGCCAGTTAGCTATTTTCCATGGTTCAATTCCAGTCCATGAAGAGCGCCAGGAAATGTCAAACCGCGATTTTACCTCTCTTGTTAGTAAAGAGTGCAACAACAGTGTTCCTAGGCTTTTAAACACCCTGAAAATAATGACAACAATTTCAGATACACTTAAATTCTTTTTTTTTAATCAGAAGGCATAATAGATGTATTCCCACGTTTCAAAACTCGTGACCGTTACGTTTTGAAAGCAAACCAACCCTTGAGAATAAAAGACTTTACCAGGGTAATAGATGTTAATAGCTCAATTCAAATACAATGACCAATTTGTCAGATCACTCCATTATACAGGTAATTGCACGTTGTACACCACGAGGCAATCAGAACAACAATACGTCTTTATGGGTGTAATCCTGCGCTATCATTGTAAACAGAATACCCTCCCCATGATTTGTCCCCCGTGAAGACTTGAATAAGGTGACCCTGCATAATTGCACATGCCATATGCCTTCTGTGTACTCAAATACTCATAGTCCTGCCAATGTACTATAACAAGACAGACACCATCTCTTCGTTTATATACATCATAATCTTTGTAAACCAGAATTGCATTGGTTTTCTAACCCCGTGTCAAGATTAGGAAATTGTGGCATAATGTTCTGAAAGATTAACGAGAAAAGGGGAAGGAGGGTAAGGAAGGAACACGAGAAGGGTAATGGTGGTGATGATGATGATGATGCTGTTGTTGTTGCTGCTGCTGCTGCTGCTGCTGTTGTTGTTGTTGTTGTTGTTGTTGTTGTTGTTGTTGTGGTGGTGGTGGTGGTGGTGGTGGTGGTGGTGGTGGTGGTGATGATGATGTTGCGGTGGTGGTGGTGGTGGTGGTGGTGGTAAGTACAACAGTTTTGAATCGACCCTCGTTCTTTACAATTTTTGTATACTATAGTATATCTTAGTATCTTGTGTACATAGGACAAATACGCATTAAAGTTCTTTTGTAAGATGATGTTGCGGTGGTGGTGGTGGTGGTGGTGGTGGTAGTGGTGGTGGTGATGGGGGTTGTGATGATAGATAATGATGATTTGTAACTATAGAATCGTTCTACATTTACTCGAGATATCATTGCACCATGTACTCTACTAGAGTATGTTCGCCCTGCTACCCTTGTTTGTATCTTTAGCCTTTTGAAATTGTAACAGGGTTTAAACAGGAATTGATGATGATGATGATGATGATGATGATGGTGATGGTGATGGTGATGGTGATGATGACGATGATGATGGCTTCGTCAATGTTTTCTGAAATTATGACGCATGCGTTGTGACTTCAGAATACACTGACGAAGCCATGAAGGATACCTGGCGAGAGCTTTGGTGAGCTAATTAAAATGTCGGTGCAATACGAATGTAAATACATTAATATATAACAATATTGTTTATTTTGATCTATAAAAATCGCTTTCGCCAATTTTTTGCATAAACCTGGCAGTTTTTCGTTATATTTTGGTTGGTTTGTCCTACCTTTATTTTAGACCCGAGTCATGGCAACGGCGTGATTTTTTTACTGTTCCAATACTGGTCATCATTACAAGGCAAGAAAAACGTTCATTTGATTGTTACACAAACATCTCATTATTTGAATAGGTTTTAGTTGGTAAAGAATGAATTAACAAACACGGTGTCTGTTGTATTATGTTGGACTCATCCGATGTTGTATCTAGCAGTCATCGCATACCCAATACCGCTGATTATTTGAGATACAATTATGGAACTTGTTGTATCGGAATGTATTTCATTATTTGACGGAATGCAGTTAGGGATCTATTGAATGCATTCCACGGATTGTACCGTAGACAGTCCGTTGCATGAGACCTGGTTATCTTTGATGACAGTATGAGTAAACAAAGGAAATCGTGAATGGTCACCTTTCAATACAGTTTCATTACTGCCTAACCGATGTCAATATTGATGCGAGTAGTTAGTACAATACATTGTCAGCACAATGATGAAACTGCATTCACAAAGGTGTGAAAAAACTGTATGTTTGAAAGAAACTTTCTGTTCGCACTTTAAAAGCTTTTTAAAAGACGAACGGACAACACGAGTTGTTGACTTAAAATACCAATGAATATAACCGTTTCATTTTGTCCGTGTGTTTTGTAAACAGTGCAGATTCCGGTTTAAATGAAGCGTAAGTAACTGGTCTTAATTTTCGACGAGTTAATGAGAGCGATGACGTAGAATACCACCTTCACGATAATGAGGAGACGACAACAACAAAGCTTTACATGGTTCGGTTTACAGGTTCATCAACACTTTGTATTTGACAACACACTTTACTTGCTGTGTAATACTTGAAACTATTTAGTGACAATCTTGATCTATTCTGCCAAAGAAAACACGTCGTTTGTGACTTGAACGAATTGTGATGGACAGACAGACATACATACATACATACATACATACATACATACATACATACATAGACACATAGTCAGTCAGTCAGTCATTCAGAAAGACATGCTGACAGACAGACAGACAGACAGCAGACAGCAGACAGACAGACAGACAGACAGACAGACAGACACAGAACGGACGGACAGACAGACAGACAGACAGACAGACAGACAGACAGACAGACAGACAGACAGACAGACAGAATGATCGTGAAAACGCGTTTCAGTGAAGGTGATCTTCAGCACCGGGCTCGTCAGTGTGCAGTCGTAAACACTAATTACCAGACAGTCTAAACCTGATCCGACGTTTTCAACACATTGATTCCTTGCCCATTCACTTGTTCTATGATTCAGACTAGTGAACAAGTGCACAGATGTGGACCAAAGCTTCATGTTTTCACTCAATGTCAATTATCTGCAGTGAGTGTCTCAGAATATTAAACCGCCATTAGGCGTAAAAACATGTGTGGTTCCGGTTAACCGACCCAACCTAGTTTTTCACTTCCGACCCTAAACCTTTTTTCTTTGTTTTACATATTCGAGAAAAAAACCAATAAAGTCACGAAAATTGTGAAGTCTCGCCAGAAATAGTGGACGCGGAAACTGACATCAACTTAAAAAGACAATATAAAACTGTTCTTCCAATCTGTAATGGCTGTACATCTGATAGGAAGAAACCAATAACACAGAGACCATTTGGAAAACAACGGAAAACATAACTACCTGAACTAGACTCTTACACATGAAAAAGATAAAATAAAATTTAAAAAAAATAAAAAAATCTACCTACCACACCTATTCTAAAATTGAGTGTAATCGGAACCACACACTTTTTTTTATTAGGCCTTAAATGTCTATGCTGATAGTAAAATACATGAAAAACATTCAATTCAATAATGTTCGAAATGACTTCTTTCAAACTACTAAAAACAGAATAAACCTCTCTCTCTCTCTCTCTCTCTCTCTCTCTCTCTCTCTCTCTCTCTCTCTCTCTCTCTCTCTCTCTCTCTCTCTCTCTCTCTCTCTCTCTCTCTCTCACTCTCTCTCTCTCTCTCTCTCTCTCTCTCTCTCTCTCTCTCTCTCTCTCTCTCTCTCTCTCTCTCTCTCTCTCTCTCTCTCTCTCTCTCTCTCTCTCTCCGCCCATTTGGGAAGGTTACGTTTTGAGAGCACTAAACACATCAGGATTGTAAATGGCACAGTGAGAGTTTTGGTTACATTAATTCAGCTTTTAAAACTTCCCTCAATAATAATCATGCTGTGTTCAACAGTAAAAGTGTTGTTACCTATCAAGTAAAGCAAAGTCATAACTTTTAATCATAACTGTATATGCTACATAGTTTTCTGGTGATTGTTGTCTGATTTAGCTTTAGTTCATACTATCATCACAATATTGCCTGCAACAAGGACGGTCGTTCAACCGAGCACTAAACTGACGCTCATAATACACAAAACGACGAGACATATTGTAACTTTATTGACCGCCTTTGATCATTGAGAACAATATTTTCATGACCTGAAGTCGTTAATAATCTGATGTTAAATGTTCTTTTGTTATTTCTTTTGTTTATAAGGTAGAATGTACCCTAGGACTGTTTTCCATGAAAATCAAAGCCCTGACGAGATTTTCAAACTTTGAGATTTCCTTTCAAATAACGAAAGAAATTTGGAATTCACCATCTTGTTTTCAGTTTCTCCGATACAAGACTAAAAAACAAGATCGTTTTACCTGGTACCATATCGTCACATGTCAAGTGTATCATCACAACTTAGATGTAATTTTTTTGCGCTTTTCTTAAAATAAAAAGCATTGGGTGGATTATATGACTTGACTATTCTTTGCGGGTGTTAGGTTTTAGTTTCAATGTTACAGGTGTTACATGTACATGTTTGTTCACCGTAAATGCAGAACAACATGCGCAGCTATTATTTATAAAGTGTTGAAAGTTCATACACACCTAACGTTTTTTCTCTGCACTGTAATATCGGATATTCTCGTAATCCAGAATCACTTACTGCATAATCTAAACAATCTTATAAAGTTAAAAAGTTCCCCTTACCGTCGTCTTTAATTCAACAGCTCACGTAGAATAGTCGGTCCATCGACTATCTACAGTAACAAGTTGTGACATCTTCATCGTCGAAGACTCGTCATTGAAATGAACTGATTGAATCGTTCTTCACAATGCGACTACGTAGCCTGGGGTATACAGACTACCATGTTACGCAATGTAACTTGAAGAATAGCATTTGAAGAATTTGTTAATTTGCTTTGTGAGTTCACTGACTTTCAGTATTTTTTTGCACCAATAAGTCCACTGTAATTTATAATTGGGCAGAAAATGTACCAAAGTATCTGAAATATTCGACCCTGATTTTTCTTGATTTGAAACATCATGCATGCAGAATGTTGAAGTTCTTGTGAAAATTTGAGATTACAAGTGGGGTTTTACAGCAATGTTTTATCATTACGTACTTGATTGATAAATGGCGTATAGTGGGACTAAATTAGCATTATGTATTCTTTTGAACTTTGACATGGGATGTCGTTCTCTCGAATACTTCAAAGAAATATCAATACAGAGTAATAAATGGGTTGTGTAACTTGTCTTTGGGGTGTAATGTCCCATACTGCGGAGTACCAGTGATTACTCAAGGTTTGCATTGGTGTGCGTACGTACATATTAGAGGTTTAATACCTAAAACGTGATTGCACATCTTTATGCAAATGAGCGCAAGCGCGCGCGATCGGTCCATGTACACTACATCACGCAAACACATGGCAGTATTTTTTGGTGAAATTTGCCGGTTTGGATGAGCAATATTATGCAATAACAACAGAATCCTTGACATACGAATGTCATTGCGGGTAATGGGGGGGGGGGGGTAATTTCTTTTGTGCTTATTCTGTTTTATGCTGCATTTTCACTCTCTACGGCCAGTGAAAGTATTTTTTTTTTTACAGCCGCAGAAAACACCGAAATGACATGCGTAAAATAGTACCCTATGTAAGCCGGCCACAAATGTATACGTAATCGCGCGTTGTCGAGCTGTAAACTACTGTAACTATGTGATAAATTAAGAATGGTCAAATTCCTTGTTCGGTAGAGTCAAACTAAACAAGAGAAAAAATACTATTATGATAACCTCCCATTACGCAGACACAGACACACAACTTAGGTGAAAACAGACATACCACACACACACACACACACAAGGGCAATTCCAACTAGTCTCTTACCTGACCTAAACAAAAGACAGGTAGATAAAAAAACATCTTCGCAATTCATCAATAGATACGTACCGGAACAAAATTCCAATTGCCATAGTTACGTTTTAAAATGATTAGCCTTTTACGGAACATATCACAAATCATAACATTTCTCTAAAGACAAAGTTCAACGTATATAATCTAGTATATCTATAAACTATCTTTGATATATATGACAAAATGTAATTAAATTCTGACCATGTACCATAATTCTCAACTTTTTCAGCAAATAATACACGTTAAAGCTGCAATTAACTGGAACATTTGTTTGAAACTTTTATTGGATGTGAAAAATTACTTGTATTATCCATACAACCTGAACACTGTTGAATCACCTGTAAACATAGATGTATTTATGTAACTGTGTACAGAACACGGTAAATAAATAAATAAACAAACAAACAAACAAACAAACAAACAAACAAATAAATAAATAAATAAATAAGTATAATGATTTCGAATTTGTTCAGTGAATAGTATTGAATCACCTGTAAACATAGATGTATTTATGTAGCTGTATACAAAACACGATAGACAGATAGATAGATAGATAGCTGGATAGATAAATAAATGAATGAATGAATAAATAAATAAATAAATAAATAAATAAATAAATAAATAAATAAATAAATATAATGACTTTAATGTAGTATTGTGCAGTGAACAGTATTGAATCACCTGTAAACGTAAACGAATTTATGTAGCTGTATACAAAACACGGTAAATAAATAAATAAATGAATACACAAATAAATAAATAAATAAATGAATTAATTAATTCACAAATAGATAATAAATAAATAGATAAATAAATAAATAAATAAATAAATAAATAAATAAATAAATAAATATAATGACTCAATTGTAGTATTGTACAGCGAACAATATTGAATCACATGCAAGCTTAAACAGACTGTCAGTAAATTCATTTTTATGCAGCTTTGTTAATAATATGAAACCAATAAACCAAATCAAATTTATTTGAATAATTTTAGATAAAATATATTCTCAGTTGTCTGATCAAAAACAAATACTCACGTTACAGCTAGTGCTTCAGTAGTATGGTGTAGTATTGTCTGATTTTAGACTGATTTAAACATCTGACAGAGCCTAATAGTAAACAACCTGAAACAAGCAGCGTCTAATTTAACGTGTTTTTATATTACGGATAGAGGTCAACGGATGTTGATCGGATTCTTCTTGTTCGTCAAGCAATCCTACACTACAATTCACATTGTTATGATTGAATTTGTTGACAAATCCAACCCCTACTGAATGACCTTGGTGAATGTTGTCAACCATTCCAGCTAAAACTGACCAGGAAGTGCTACCGTTGACATATTCCTAATGTTATTAAATACCATACATTGACCACATTATGCCTTGGGCCTAATAAAAACAATTGTGTGGTTCCGATTACGCTCAGTTTTAGAATAGGTGGGGTAGGTAAAAAACAAATGTGTGGTTCCGATTACGCTCAGTTTTAGAATAGGTGGGGTAGGTAGAAAACAAATGTGTGGTTCCGAATACGCTCAATTTTAGAATAGGTGGGTTTATTTTATTATATATTTTTTTTCATGTGTGAGTGTCTAGTTCAGGTTTTCCATTGTTTCCAAATGGTCTCTGTGTTGTTTATTTCTTCTCATCAGATGTACAGCCATTACAGATTGGAAGAACAGTTTTATTTAGTCTTTTTAAGTTGATGTCAGTTTCCGCATCCACCATTTCTCGTGAGACTTCACAATTTTTGCGATTATTATATTTTTCTCGAATACGTAAAAAAAGTTTAGGGCCGGCAGTGAAAAACTAGGTGGGGTCGGGTAACTGGAATCAAACAATTATTTTTTAGGCCTTACTTTACAGTTGTAGCTAGTGCCTAGTATAGGTGTAAAATTATAACGCTTCATATGTAAAACAAACATTTCAAATCGCTTGTAGGAAGTACTATTTAAAAAAATTCAAAGTACAATTGTTACTTATGACATGTTTGTAATTTTAGCAAATTGGATAATTTGGCCATAATATGCCCTACTTTGATTGAAGGGCCATAACTATATTTGGGGTCGCCATGAGTCATTAAGTTATATATGTAATTCTAAAGCTATTGTGATGAAATTCATGCTATAATGAGATGCAGCAATACATCTGTACTGAAGCTAGAACCCAATTTCAAAGAATAATCGAAATTTATGATCAAAGTTTTTCACAATTATCGCGAAAAAAAATATTTTAAAAGAATAATGAGTTCAAATGATGATTTCATTACTGATAGTTTTGAAAATTGACTAATTCATCATTATCATTGCATTCATTAAGGTAGTTTAATGTTTTATATATATATTTATATCTAATATTTTTATTTTTGTTTTTGTACGTTGTTTTTGACTCCAGATAATGTATTATTTACATTATTTCATGTCAAATAAAACTATACTATACTATACTATACTATACTATACTATACTATACTATACTATACTATACTATACTATACTATACTATACTATACATGTACTATACTATACTGCACTGTACTGCACTGCACTGCACTGTACTGTACTGTACTGTACTGTACTATACTATACTGTACTGTACTGTACTGAAGTGCACTGTTCTGTATGTATGTGTTTTGCGTTGCTTTCCTTTTGTGTTTACCCCGGCTTTGAATATGTGTGCGCTAATTCCCTAAATTCCAAGTGATCTTGTGTACAAGTGGAGATATGATAGTGAACCTTTGTATAGTTACTAGTACATAATATACCTGCTGGGTGTGGAGACCAAAGTAACATGTACAGAAGATGACAACTAGGAATGACTGTGAGATTACATTTATTGTGATGTCTCATCTGAAGATCTTCCATCCCACGTATCTCGCAGTTATACATGCAGTTCTATTTGCATAATTAGCCTTGTATAATCTAATTAGCATTTCTTTGTTTTCCAAGTTGGAATTTGGCAGAAAAACAACTAAACGTTATGAATAGTGGTATGCTTCTGTTGTTTTCCATTTTAATTTTTGTTGTTGTGCACTCACAAAGCTCCACAAAGTTGCCTTCAAAAAAATATGAGATTTTAAAAGTTTGTGTAAATACATATTTATTACATGACTCACACAGAGGCTGTCTTTAATTCTGATCACAAAAAATCTCTATTAAGCTTCCAGACGTGCTTTTTCTCAGGGTTGTATGGGAGAGTCTTTGTAAAGATGCAGTCTCCAGAGGCCTGCGTTTCATCTCTCGTACGAATGAGATTTATTTGCACCAATTAAAATGGAATACTACACACAAATTAGGGTAATTAGTACACCTGCATCTATCGCAAAACCGTGACTAAACAAATTGATACACACCCACACTGTTCACCTCGACACGTGACTTACGAACTCGTGAGTCTAAGAGGGCTCAGACACATGTACATGTTTCAACTTAAAACTTTAATTGAGAATTGGTTTCATCTTTACGTATTACAACAAAATGTTGATCGTTTACATGTCGTTAAACAAATGTTTTATAAATTAGTTTTACATATACATATAAATGGTATACGTCTTCATGGCTGTAGTAAATTTGAAATAAAATGTACATCAAATTACTGCTTTAATTGGAAATGCTGCTGTTTTACGACAATTTAATTAGCTATTTCAAGTCACTAAAGTACCTTTTACCCACCTACTTTTAACTATATCGTATCGTAAGCCTGCTAGGTAGTCGATTGTCTGTACATACTGTGTGTATTATTGTCTGCATAGGAGGTGACAATACCACATCACTGAATGAATGAATATGGCTCATACCATCATTTAATGAATAGTTCATTCTTCAATACTTGTGTTGTGTTGTGTTGTGTTGTGTTGTGCTGTGTTGTGTTGTGTCAGTGTGCTGTGCTGTGCTATACTGTGTTGTACAGTGCTGTGCTGTGCTCCGTTGTGTTGTGTTGTGTTGTGTTGTGTTGTGTTGTGTTGTGTTGTGTTTTACTATTATGTTATGTCCGTCTCGTTACTGTCTAGATCAATCATATAGGTGTATAAAATCCCTTTCTGTCAGAACGTGGCGTGTTTTGTCACTGTAATAACACCTTGGTTGGAGGTCAAATATTGGATAATTGGAACACGAAGGCAGAAGACTCACCGTTATTAAAAACTATTTCAGTCTCCATTTATGCACACTGATAACCTACCCCAAATAAAATAAATGAGTAAATAAACCCACACACCACCACCACCACCACCACGTGCGATCGTACAACCGCCTACAATGACCAATTACTGCATTTACTATTGAAATCAGGGGTGTTTCTCGAAGTAAAACACCCCCCCCCCTATAAATGGATTTCATGACCACTGCTGTGAGACAACAATACAGGATTAAGAACGAAAACTTATTATTCCTTGAAAGATTTGAAAACAAAAGAAACATCACCAATTAGATGAAGTAACGAACACTAATTTTGACCTCAGGGAAGAAGACGTTGTTGTTGTTGTTGTTTTTATTTCAACAATTCATGCATTTAATAACCCTACCATTCGCCTTCTTCTAATTGTACCTTGCCTCGGGATCTTAGATAGGTAGACAACAGACTGGACAGAAAAGAGCCAAGTATCTCTCATTCCATAATGACTGTTCATTGAAACTGAACACAGTGATACTTTCCACCGTATTATTACTAAATATCTTTATCTGTATTGATATATAAATCATACTAACATTGTTCTACCTGTTTTCCCAAAATCAAATCAAGAATTTCAAATCTCGCCCCTCAACCAGTTAGAGGTGAGATAAAATAGATCAATGTTGGATAAATGAAATTCATTTCTTTTAGGTAGGCCTCAAACCCCACCGATACCCCCTTCTAACTTAATTGGTCAAAGTTGAAAATGTTGCAGACAGCACAATCAATTTCAAATCAGTATGTAATAGTATGTAGTGCTATGACTATAAAGCCAGTATGTAGTAGTATGTAGTACTATGAATACAAAGCCAGTATGTAGTAGTATGTAGTGCTGTGAATACACAGCCAGTATGTAGTAGTATGTAGTACTATGAATATAAAGCCAGTATGTAGTAGTATGTAGTGCTATGAATATAAAGCCAGTATGTAGTAGTATGTAGTACTATGAATACAAAGCCAGTATGTAGTAGTATGTAGTGCTATGAATACAAAGCCAGTATGTAGTAGTATGTAGTGCTATGAATACAAAGCCAGTATATAGGAGGAAAAATAGTTCTTTTGTTGACACTACAAGTACTGCGAAATGTCTTCCATTTCTCTCAATTTGACATTTTTTAGAAATATTAATTTATTTAGGGATACAAAGAGATCCATTAAAAATGAAGTTGTTATTGTAGGATGAAAACTAAAATGATTCCAGGGGCGAGGAGTGGACATTAGCTACGTTCAAATACAAGCATCCTTGCCTTCGTCTCGTGGCATTGACACCCCGGCTACTCGATCGTCATTGGTGATTTAGCTTTGGTGTGACATTTCAAACATTATAAATAGGGCGACCTTTCGGTTTTATCTCCAGTGATAATTGATAACAGACTCTCTGTGTACCCATACTATGCACACAAAGTGCTTCTTCACTATAGTTTAAGTTGCACATACGTATTGTCAAGCAACATTGTCAAGCAGCTTTGTCAACGAGAGAGGGTTGAGCTATATCATCAAGACATTATTTCATAGTGCACCCTCCCGCTTTAGGATAGTGCACAAACACTATAGATAAATTGTTCTCTTTTACTCTGCAAACTCTCATCTCTACGAGTGTAAAAATGTTATGCTTAGGAAACCATGGATGTTGTAGTATTATTATTTTATCGATCACCGGCTTGGAATGTATTTGAATTGAGAGAGAGAGAGAGAGAGAGAGAGAGAGAGAGAGAGAGAGAGAGAGAGAGAGAGAGAGAGAGAGAGAGAGAGAGAGAGAGAGAGAGAGAGAGAGAGAGAGAGAGAGAGAGAGAGAGAGAGAGAGAGAGAGCGAATAATTATTATGATGCCAATATTTCAAACTTTACTTGAAATATAGAGAAAATACTATTAAAAATCTGGAAAATCGCGAGACAAAATTATTTATTCGCCCTGTTCCCTGTGGATCGACGGAGATTTTGCCAATCAAATAGAAATATGTATTTCACTAAAAGCTTAATTTGCACCCACTGAGGTACGTTCGTACCCATGACATGACATGACACAGTAGATGCAATGTGCCGAATGGAAGACTATTCTTTTTTATCATACAGTAGTCTACCATAAAGCAATACAACTGCAAGACACTGTACACAGTAGATTTTAGTCTGAAGTAAATATTATTACATATATACATTTATACAATTATGTAACCATAAAGTTACTTTTCTTTGTATTTCTTTAACTGGCATGGTCTTTATTTCTAGCTCATAATGTCAGCTAAAAATTATGTATTAATTAACATATTATCACGATTCCTTTTTACAAAGTGTTGGGATCTTCGCTGTATGTTAGACAAATCAGGAATTTTGTCGTGTTTTACTCACCTAGCAACTTTCGTGTCTGATTAATACAAGTTTTTTGTCATAAAATAAGGTCATGATTCTCACTGTCAAATGCTAGATAATTATTCTGAATCAGTATGTTTGACGACGCAGCCTTGTCACGGCGCCCTCTGGAGAGGCAATGTTGTGTTGGGTAGCAGACGTCAAGCTTCAGCAATGGCGGCAGTGACTGTACCAGCTGTGTGTGTTCTTGCTCTCAAAGGTACTGAGCTTACTTCCTCCGATATTCCAGGTTCTGGTCTCGGCAAGAGAGATCCAAAAACGTTGAGGGTGCCAGAACTTTCATTTTGGCTGAAATGCAGAAAGCTGCCAGTATCTGGTACGAAAAAATCTTGGTTGATAGGTAAGTTTGATTTTTCGCTTTATCGTCTGCTACATGCACAGTGCTAAGTTACACGATGACAGTCTCACTATGTACAGTAGTCTAGAGCCCAGCAACAAAATATCGACCTATTCATATGACGGTGGAACGGGTCATCTGTACAAGGCCTCGGTAGAAATTATTTTGCCATCATTCTAGCATAACAGTAGCATTGCCGTGCAATGCACGGAATCACTTTGTGTGTGGCCCGGTGGCCGGAAACAGTACATCATGCAATGTTACATTGTATACCGTATGTAATATGTGTACTAGTATATAAACAAGCAAAACTGTTCTGACAGGTCAAGAAGTGGCCGATATTGTGCTAATTGTACGTGATCTATATTAAAGAGCGGTTCCCTATAAGGCTAGTGATGGTGTTTTGACATTTCTTGATGATTTCTGACCCCTGTACTTGCTAAACTGTGCAGAAATGGATTTCTTTGCATCAGCTGACATCAGTAAAACAAGAGTTGCCTTTGAAAATGCTAATTAGATAATGTAGCTCTCTATTAAACTTTAAGCAAATGAAAAGTGTATCATATATATATATATGTATATATATAGACTTAATTCAAAAGAATAAGGATGTTATGAGTCGTTAATATTTGCATCGAGAACTGGTTCTCTCCAGCGAGACACTCATTCATATATATATATATATATATATATATATATATATATATATATATATATATATATATATATATATATATATATATATATATATATATATATATATATATATATACATATATAGTTAATACAGTGCTGATGAATGGATGGATGTATTCATGTTTGCTTCTCCTTCATTTGCTCTGTGACTGTTAGTTACAATTTAAAGATATTTGATAAATTCTCAGCTAAATGTTTTGTTTATCTCCTAAAAACAATGTTTCTAAAAATATTTAATGTCTTGTTCATTCTTCATATCTTTCAAGGGAAATAGTTATAAGGAGGGACTAAAAGACAAAGTGTTTGACCCAGATGTGAATAAATCATGTACTAATAAAAAAATTTGTGTGGTTCTGGTTACGCTCAATTTTAGAATAGGTGGGGTAGGTAGATTTTTAAATTTATTTTATTATATTTTTATTATATTTTCCATTGTTTTCCAAATGGTCTCTGTGTTATTTATTTCTTCCTATCAGATGTACAACGTTACAGATTGGAAGAACAGTATTATATTGTCTTTTTAAGTTGATGGCAGTTTCCGCATCCACTATTTCTTGTGAGACTTCACACAATTTTTGCGATTTTATTATTTTTTTCTTGAATACATTAAAAAAAGTTTAGGGTCGGCAGAGGAAAGCTAGGTGGGGTTGGGTAACCGGAACCAAACAATTATTTTTGTTGGCCTAAGTATAAATTGTCGTTTAATACAAATTGGATTTGTCGATTTGACAGGTGGTACACCGTTTTAGCCACTCCATTGAGAGATTATAACATGTCGTGATGAGGATAAATGACTAATTTTAGTTGAATAATATCGATATTTATTGTCTAGTATCGATACGTCTTAGACACTCTCAATGTATAAGATATTTTGTTAGTTAATATCCTATAATAATTAATATCTAACAGAAAACCAAACTTGTAAGAAATTACTTTTCATTGGTGCTGTGGTCTCATCTATACATTTTGATAATGTACATCTGATTCATTACCATTTTTCTTTTAAATTTGATAATGCCATACTTGAATTATGGTTGTCTGAAACGAGTATTCTATTCCAGCATGAAAATGGTTGTGATTTAGATAATGAGATTTTAAAATTTTGTTGAAAACATGATAAATCTCGAGAACAATTTGTTATGATCTGACACTTTCAATATTACCTTAGCCTTTGTATCAGCTTTTGGTGCATCATGCGTTATTCAGATGTAGTACCCTTTATGTCATTGTACTTAATTGACGACGGTGCCATCTCTGGAATCCAGCCATGTTCATAGACCTTTTTTTTACACGCAAGCAAGCAAAAGCACACTGATTTTATTCCAAGAGGCCCTACCACCCACCCACCCAACCACCACCCACTTTCCCAATGAAAATTGATATTTGCAGTTTACAGTGCAAATTTCACAATTGCCTGCTGAATATGTAGTTATAATTTGGGAAAAGAACTATTTTTGTAGTATCAGCGTATGCCTACATGTTCTGTAGGATTTGATTTGTTTACTCCAGCACTTCGTTATTAACCAGACATGCTTCCATATTTTCGGTAACCGTAGTAGTCGAATAACTTGGTGGTGGAGTGATTTGTTTGTCCTCTGAACCACTGGCTCCTGCTTGTCCTTGGACAGTGGACTGGTGTTGTTGTCCTTGGGTTATGTTCCCTTGAACAAGTTGTGGCAGAGTTTGGGGCATCAGTTGTAGTAGTGGTGTTGGCTGAGTTACTGGTATCACCATGTTTGGCTGTTGCTGTGAATACATCTGAGCACCTGTAATTTGTTGCATCTGGCCATGTGACTGATTGACAGTGACTTGCTGAGGTGTCGGTGTTATCATTTGTCGCGGTTGATATGTTAGATTATCTGTAACAAATAGTTCAAATATGGTAAAATTAAAACAAATCCAAGCCAAGTGTCTGTCCTAAATATGGTGCGGCCGGGTTATGAAAATGAAATTGTATTTACATTCAGCAGATCATGTGACCCTTTTAATGCATCATATCAATAATATGTTTGTAATAAATAGTTTGTTAAAACGATGAACACTTATCCTGAAAACATCTTTTGGTGATAAATGACATTCAAACTTACTTTGTCCTTGAGCTTCAAAGGATACACCTGCTGGTGACATTTGCATAGTTGGTGGCATCATTTGGATAGTTGCCATGGGAACCTGCTGTTGTTGATTTGACCAATAATACATGGCCATGTCCCGTCTTTGTCCACAACAGACTGCTCTACAACAGAATATTGACGTCAGAATGGCAATAACAGTCTCAGCAAAGGCAGTTATTAAAAGAAGAGAGTCTATTGCGATTGGTCCATCCTAAAAATAAAATCAAAATGTATGTATCAAATTAAGTATCTCCTGTTCGATTGACCATATGGGATCAGTAACACTGAAGACCTTCATGCTTTCATAACGACTTTTCATTAAAAGTTGTGGGGTATAAAACAGGAAACTCTCTAACCTGTTAAACAAGAAAGGGTAGCAGTACTACTGTACAGTTCTATACCAAAAGATTTAGATGCCGCAAATCACGTCAATTCTTTCATATTTTTCTATAAGGCAAAATGAAAATAAAAACAATCTTTCCGATAACATGGCTTCAGTAAAAAGGGGACAGTAGGTAAGTCAGAATTATATTTGATTTTACTTTAAATTTTTAATTATTACTTTGACCCCAAGATAAGATACTAGATGGTCATAATACTTCCATGAAAGTTTGATGTCGTGTAAAAGAAGTAAATGTAGACAATTATAAATTAAGTTGTTGAACAAGTTATGCAGACTGTACTGTTGTAGACTAAGAAGACCTGGCTTCTTCCTGGTATACGATCTACTTTCGTTTTGTAATTGTACAAGTTTTTGGTGAGTTGAGTGGTAACTGTGTCCATCAGCTGTTGTTGTTTCGTGGCTACCCTGTTCTTAAATAAATTTTACTACTACTACTACTACTACTTAATTAATGTTTGTGAGCTGTAACTATGGAGGAGCGCTAATATACAGCTCATGGGCATTTAGGTTGCACTACCATCACTGTGCAGCCCTTATTCATGAGGAAACCCTATTCCCAGACAGGAAAAATATTATAACCTTACCATGTCTGTGGGTTCACATATATATTGATAATCATGACTCCAGTAGCAGTCATCATAGTGATATGGTTCTGCGTCATAAACTACGGCACGGATTCCTATGCCCAGAAGTATGGTTCCACTGAATGATGCAGATATTATTGATAATACCATAGATGTTATAATCTGAAGAGGAAAAAACATATTTGAACAAATATGATTATTATATTGGTATTGTATTGGAACATGGAACTTGTCATGGTGGATATTTCACTCCTGCCCGACCGACTGACTGATAAAGTAACAGGCAATAACTACATGCTCGTCCAACCCTTAGCATGTATGACTGAAACTTGAAAAAAGCCTTAAAATTAAAATTAAATTTAAATGCAAAAACTTAAACTTCAAAATTAAACTATCATTCTTATTTTAATGACATAATAAAAGTACTTTTCATGAAATTACAAACTTTTATCAAAAATACTTACATAACAATTAGTTTTCTTCACAGATGATACAACACCAAAGGATCCAGTCAAAATGAACTGTTACAAAGATACAATTGTGAATAATGTTTGATAAGTAAATATTGCAGCCACATCAATGTATCAGTTACACAACTGTTCAGGCTTAGGTGAAAATATAACATAACTGTGAGGTTGAACATACTCTCTGTGTTTATTTTTAGTTAGAATATTTTCTACCAGCAGTCCCTGCCCCCTTCCCAAATCTAATCGTATACACAAGTGAAACTCTTACCAAAACTCCACACCACAGTCCACTCCCTGCAGTAGATAGATATGACTGAAGTCCAATCCCAGCTGATCCAAGAGTTATGGAAATTACACCAAATATTATTTGACAGATGCCAAAGGCAAGTGCTGTTTTGTGAGCAAATCCCTGTCTCACCGCAGGTTTGCTACTAAACTGGTTGAAAACTGGTTGTTGTACGATTGGTTGCATCACAACTTGTTGTTGTTGTTGTTGTTGTTGTTGTTGCATTTTTAAAGCTGATTTAAGAAAATAACACCACACATTAATATGGTAATACTTACTTGTGTTATATCATATACAAATGAATTATACATAGACGTTGTCGCATTCAAAGTGTTCGTAAGTTGACAACACCTTACCTCTTAGCCTACCCATATTTACATTGTTAAAACCTCAAGTATATATGTGTCAGTTGCTAGGGGCGCAGGTGTTACCATTTATTTATGTTAAACAAATGCTCAAGTCGAGAGGGTATATATAAGACGCATAATTAATGTTTTGTGTTGTTGGAATGTAAGTGTGGAAACATAAAAAAGAAAGAAGCAAAAATCGGATACCTGGATGAATGAGACCATTCATAGACATATCAGTGAAATGCAATGAATTAACTAGTTGTGGTGTGACCTTTCCCTTATAAGTCAAAATGTAAATTATTATATCATGGTAAATATTTTTTGACATGTTGTCAGAATTTTTTTGACATGCTGTCAAAAACTATATTGAGCCACTTATCGAATGTGCAGGTAGATGCAAGTCACAAATGTAGAAACATTAGAAAGGAGGATATGGTGAGAAGGTTTTATGGACCTGTTATTATTACTTGAATTCAAGCTAGGAAAATGATACCCTGGCAACGAAGACAGTCAGATATACGGTAACTACGTCTGATAGTGAAAGACAGTGGTTCTAATCGATAACACCATGATGAAGTCTGAACTAAGCAACTGCAATTTGACAAATTAGATCTATGAAATATCTGCTTCATTGAATCATATAATTTTGAAGAGAATAATATTATATAATTTGGATATAATTAGTCTTACCTTTTAGCTACACAATAACTCAGTCTACTTGCTTGTATCAGGTCTGTGAGGAAATGGTGTTTTGTCATGTGTTACCATCATGTGATTCAAAGTTATCACATGGTGATCACATGACCCCCTCCCCCTTAAGCCAATCAATTTGGACTGTTAGTATTAGCTATACCTCAATACACAATGGTCATGACGAAATAAGTTATAAATAACTTTAAAATTTGGCAGATTAATACATTTCCGAAACTTGAGATTGTTCACTCGTCTTTTAGTTAATTTTATGTCAACAAAGTTAGATCTGAAATGTGCTGTGACAACAAATGTTTGACATCTTGTCTGATAACGTTGACATATTGTCAGAATCTAGATATGGGCTATTGATAACTCACCTGTTTTGGTTTGTTCGAGTCTTGACTACAGCAAAGAAAAGATCATGTTAGTACGAAATGTTGCTTAATACAAAATTGGATTTGTCGATTTGACAGGTGTACACCATTTTAGCCACACTATTTAAATATTATTATAGGTCGTGATGAAGATAAAAAACGAATTCATTTCAGTTGAATAATATCGATATTTATTGCCGAGTATGTATCTTAGACATTCCCTATGTAGAATATTTTGTTAGTCTAAAATCCTGTAATATCTAACAGACTGTTACAAATGTGTTTTCAATGGTGAAATCCATCTATACATTTTGATAATCAATGTACATCTGATTCATGACCAAAATTTGATAATGTTCATGTACAGAGAATTAAATATTTGATGAGAAACTAGTATGTTTATTTCTAATTGCACGATTTCGATAGGGTGCTTATTTATATACTTAATAAATTCTTAGGCACGAAAACAGTCCAGGTAACTTTCAAAAGCTGCACTAACAGCAGTTGGAATGTATTTCATGTGGAAAATCGTGCAATAACGTGCTCATAATACCATACGTTGTGAACAATATTGCATCACCTGTAGGCAAATGTATTGCTTGTGTCGGTTAATCAAATCAAACAGCTTTTTAGGTTCGCACCCAAAAATCACACCCTCATTGGTGATCACGATTTCAATCTGTTTCTGTACTGCTTATGGATAATGTTGACCACTGATAAACATGTAAAATGTCTAAAAAAAAATAATTGGTATTTTAACAACTCTAAAATTTCAGTGAATATACTTCTAGCATTGTGGTTGTCTGATCATAAAATGATACTCCCGTTCCAACAATGATAGTTTTAATGTGGTGAGAAATTCAAAACCAAGCTTTCACTCAAGATTTAAACTTGCCACTACACTACCTACAGATATTTCTACCCCTAACTAACAGATACGGTGTCATTTTCATAAGTAATTCACTGCTTTTAATGAACATTTCTTTGGTTATTTGATGAAAAAAATATCCGCGATGCAGCTAGTGCACGTTTAAACAAAACCGACCACTTGTTTGGTTAAAGTGGCCATATGGATGAGGATTAGGTATGTATGTTGGATTTTTTATTTTATAAAAACAATTTTATCATATGAAACAACATATATCAAGTCTGTGTTTGTAACTAGCTCAATACATTGTAAAAAGCTAACACAAAATTTTAAAAAGTTTATTATTGTATGTACAATAACAAACATTTCACACATTCATTAATCTTTTGCAAGTTATTGATTTATAAACAAGGACTTGGCATATGTTGTTTCACCTTGATTTGTCAAGTAGGAAGTTATAATAAAATAATTAAAAAAAAAAAAAAAAAAAAAAAAAAAAAGTTATAATAAAATTGTTTTTATAAATTCTGTTTATTTTGCATTGCAGTCTTTATGATGGCATACGTAATACTTACATTAAGACAGACAATAACACAGAATACATCACACTGTCAGACAATGAGAAATTAAAGTCCTTGGTGACAAATCAAGTTAGGAATACAACAAAATTCATTGAAACCGCCTTTTTAAGACGGAATAAAACTTTGTATCTTAGTTAATTTATTTTTTCTCACACTGTATGTACAATTACTTCTTTTTTTCACTCTATATTGTCAGTCTATCTTTTTTATGTTCAAGGTGACTTATAAGCCCGATGAGCTTACAACATGTCACTATAATAAAATTACTTACTTACTTACTTACTATAAATTAAATATCCAAATAAATACCCAATCCTCATCCATATTGCCATTTAAAGTATCAACAAAAAAGTCAAAATCAATTGATTAATTTGATGGCTAATGGTTATACATTTCGAATGACAAAATACTCAACATATATTATTTTTGTAAGAATATTTCATTGCACTATTTGTAATAATCTGTGCATGAAGTGTTTCAATGTTTTAACTATTTTAAATGGTAGAATACCATCTGAATCTGCAAATTTTATCAGTATAATAGATTTTCTTGGTTTCACTAAAAAGTTACATTTTGATTACAGTAGAAACGAGTATTTCTATTCCAGCATGAAAATGGTTGTGATTTGGATAATGAGATTTTGAAATTTTGTTAAAAACATGATAAATCTCGAGAACAATTTGTTATGATCTGACACTTTCAATATTAGCTTAGCCTTTGTATCAGCTTTTGGTGCATCATGTGTTATTCAGATATAGTACCCTTTGTGTCCTTTTTACTTAATAATTGATGACTGTGCCATCTCTGGAATCCAGCCATGTCCATAGACCCCTTTTTTACATGCAAGCAAGCAAAAGCGCACTGATTTTATTCCAAGAGGCCTTACCACCAACCCAACCACCACCCACTTTCCCAAGGAAAATTGATATTTGCGGTTTACAGTGCAAATTCAATTGCCCGCTGAATATGTAGTTATAATTTGGGAAAAGAACTATTTTCGTAGTATCAGCGTATGCCTACATGTTCTGTAGGATTCAATTTGTTTACTTGGTGACTTGCTGACGTGTTGTTGTTGTTGGTGGTGGTGGTGGTGTCATCATCTCTTGTGGTTGATGATATGTTAGATTATCTGTAACAAATAGTTCAAATATGGTAAAATTAAAAAAAATCTGAATCCAAGCAAAAATTTTGTCTTAAATATGGTGTGGGTTATGAAAATTAAATTGTATTTATTTTCAGCAGATCATGTGACCCTTTTAATGCATCACATTAATAATATGTTTGTAATAAATAGTTTGTAAAAACGATGAACACTTATCCCCAAAACATCTTTTGGTGATGAATGACATGCAAACTTACTGTGTCCTTGAGATTGTAAGGATACTGATCCTGCTGGTGACATTTGCATATTTGTTGGCATCATTTGGACAGTTGCCATAGGAACCTGCTGTTGTTGATTTGACCAATAATACATGGCCATGTCCTGTCTTTGTCCACAACAGACTGCTCTACAACAGAATACTGACATCAGAATGGCAAAAACAGTCTCAGCAAAGGCAGTTATTACAAGAAGAGAGTCTATTGCGATTGGTCCATCCTAAAGATAAGATCAAAATGAATGACTGTATTTATCAAACTAAGTCCCTCCTGTTCAATTGATCATACGGTATCAGTAACAGTGAAGCCCTCCATGCTTTCATATTGACTTTTCATTAAAAGTTGTGGAGTATATAACAGGAAACTCTCTAACCTGTTAAACAAGAAAGGGTAGCAGTACTACTGACCCCAAGATAAGATAGTCAATGGTCATAATACTTCCATGAAAGTTTGATGTCGTGTATAAAAAGAAGTAAATGTAGACAATTATAAGTTAAGTAGTTGAACAAGTTATGCAGACTGTACTGTTGTAGACTAAGAAGACCTGGCTTCTCTCTGGTATACAATCTACTTTCATTTTGTAATTGTAAAGTTTTTGGTGAGTTGAGTGGTAACTGTGTCCATCAGCTGTTGTTGTTTCCTGGCTACCCTGTTCTTAAATAAATTTTACTACTAGTACTACTACTACTACTACTACATACTACTACTACTACTACTACTACATACTACTACTACTACATACTACTACTACTACTACTACTACTACTACTACTACTAAATACTACTACTACTACATACTACTACTACTACTACTACATACTACTACTACTACATACTACTACTACTACTACTACTACTACTACTACTACATACTACTACTACTACTACTACTACATACTACTACTACTACATACTACTACTACTACTACTACTACTACTACTACTACTAGTACTACTAAATACTACTACTACTAGTACTACTAAATACTACTACTAGTACTACTACTACTACAACTACCACTACAACTACTACTACAACTACTATCACTACAACTACTACTACCACTACTACTACCACTACTACTACAACTACCACTACAACTACCACTACTACTACCACCACTACTACTACCACTACAACTACTACTACAACTACACTACCACTTCTACTACTACTACCAGTACCACTACTACTACTACTACTACTACTACTACTACCACTTCTACTACTACTACTACTACTACTACTACTGCCACTACCACTACCACTACAACTTCTACCACCACTACCACTACTACTAATACTACTAATACTACTACCACTGTATGAAGATTTATAGAGAAATACGTAAAATACATATTACATAAACATCACAAAGTTAAAAATGCTTGGTATGTCAACCTTCATGTTGGACACAGCTTGTGTAAACTTAATGAATGTTCGTGAGGTATTTCTATGAACTCAGGAGCACTATATACAGTTCATGGGTCTTTAGGTTGCACTATCACCACTGTGCAGCCCTTAATTCATGATAAAACCCTACTTCCAGAGTGTAAAAATATTATTGCCTTACCATGTTTCGACACTCATAAGAATCATAACTCCAGTGGCAGAAGACACTGTCGTAAATTACAGCACTAATTGCTATCATTAGAAGTATGGTTCCACTGAATGATGCAGATATTATTGATAATACCATAGATGTTATAATCTGATGAGGAAAAAACATATTTGAACAAATATGATAATTATACTGGCATCGTATTGCTTGATGCTGCAGTATTTAAGGGAGACAAACTGAGTTTATACGTCTGGGGAATGACTTTGGCTGTACATGCAAATGTACTCTCTGTATACGTATACTGCTTATTGAAGCATACGTAATTAACATTTACATTGACTGATTTCAAACCTCATATAAGGTATCTTGTAAAACATTATTTCTTTATATGCATGCAAAATGTTGAGGAAATCCCTCTTCTGCAGTCAGCTGTTCTAACAATGCCAGTAGAAGACAATCATTATGGTAATTTCATAGAAGGTATTCATTATACTAAAATTGTTTAATTGGTCACTTGAGTAAATAGTTTACACAACCAACTTGTCCCACATTAAGGCAACACTGTTGAGCCATGATAGCCAAATGGTTAGCGCAGACAGCATGGAAATTGGAATCTTCAGTTTGCAGGTTTGAGCCCTGCCACATTTGTTTCTGAATGACTAAGTCCTTGGACAAGATTTGAACAACAAATGTACCTCAGTCAACCCAGCTGTGTAATTGGGGACCTGGTAGGACAGAGGTTGCATTGTGAATGCATTAATCCTATGTGTATATAGAGGCTACACTGGGATGTATGCGCCCCAGGGAGTTGAGGAAGTTAAGGGCAGTTCTGCTGCTGTATGTCCGTCCCCAGGGGTAATAATGATAAAAAGCACTTCGAGCGCAGAGTGGGAAAATGCTATATAAAAACCAATCAAATAGAGACAGAGAAATATAATTCGCTAAAGCACATGGAACTTGTCATGGTGGATATTTCACTCCTGCCCGACCGACTGACTGATAAACAGGCAACAACTACATGCTCATCCAACCCTAAGCATGTATGACTGAAACTTGAGAAAAGCCTTAAAAATTAGAATTAAATTTAAATTCAAAAACTTAAACTTCAAAATTAAACTATCATACTTATTTTAATGACACAATAAAAGTACTTTTCATGAAATTACAAAGTTTTATCAAAAATACTTACATAACAATTAGTTTTCTTCACAGATGATACAACACCAAAGGATCCAGTCAAAATGAACTGTCAATTGTGAATAATGTTTGATAAGTAAATATTGCAGCCACATCAATGTATCAGTTAGACAACTGTTCAGGCTAAGGTGAAAACATAACATAACTATGACTATGAGGTTAAAGGGACTCTCTCTGTTTATTTTCTGTAAGGACATTTTCCACCACAAGTCCCTGCCCCCTTCCCAAATCTAATCGACTTTTAGTAAAGAAACATGATATACACAAGTGAAACTCTTACCAAGACTCCACACCACAGTCCACTCCCTGCAGTAGATAGAAATGATTGAAGTCCAATCCCAGTTGATCCAAGAGTTATGGAAATTACGCCCAATATTATTTGACACATGCCAAAGGCAAATGTTGTTTTGTGAGCAAATCCCTGTCTCACCGCAGGTTTGCTACTAAACTGGTTGAAAACTGGTTGTTGCACGATTGGTTGCATCACAACTTGTTGTTGTTGTTGTTGTTGTTGTTGTTGTTGTTGTTGTTCCATTTTAAAGCTGATTACAAAAACACCACACATTTATATTGTAATACTTGTATTATATCAATATACAAATAAATTATACATAAATCACAGATGTTGTCACATTCAAAGTGTTTGCATGTTGACAACACCTTACCTCTTAGCCTACCCATATTTACATTTGTTGAAACCTCAAGCATATGTGTCAGTTGCTAGGGGTGCGGTTAATGAAAGGTGTTACTATTTATTTATGTCCAAAAAATGCTCTAGTCAATAATTAATGCCCTTTGTTGTTGGATGTGAGTGTGAAAACAAGGAAGTAAGCATAAACAAGCACAACTCCAATCTTAAAAATAATTCTGTAAACCCTTTCTATGTACAAAGGTTCTTATATACAAATAATGGTGGTATATGAGTTCATGTTCCACAACTAGAATTATATTTTGCCAAAAAAACAGCAAAAATAGAGATAGCAAGTGAGTGAGCACTACACGAAATAAATTCAAATGTCCATAGCAAATATAACCACACCAAACTGATATGACATTGGCTTTAAGAATTCAGTAATTACAAGGGGAGTTAGGTGGTGGGTCACTTTTTACAGATCGTTCCTTGGGGAGGGCCATATGTTAAAAAATGGAAATTAGGGGAGGGGCACAATTTGTAGTGACTTATTTTGTATGTTGTCTAAATGCATTATTTTATGATTTTGGCATGATCCCAGACATATCAGTGAAATGCAATGAATTAACTAGTTGTGGTGTGAGGAGAGGAATGGATCCCACAGTAGTAAAGGGGGGAACAGCTTACTACTAGCAAAGATATTGGGGAGAGATAGAGAAGCGATGTTGAACTTTCCCTTATAAGTGAAAAAAAATAATATATTATGTTATGGTAAACATTATTATGTCATGGTAAACATTTTTTGACATGTTGTCAGAATTTTTTTGACATGCTGTCAAAAACTATATTGAGCCACTTATCGAAAGTGCAGGTAGATGCAAGTCACAAATGTAGAAACCTTAGAAAGGAGAATATGGTGAAAGTTCTTATGGACCTGTTATTTTTACTTGAATTCCAGCTAGGAAAATGATATCCTGTCAACGAAGACAGTCAGATATATGGTACTACACCTGATAGTGAAAGACAGTGGTTCTAATTGATACACCATGATGAAGTCTGAAGTAAGCAACTACAATTTGACAAATTAGTTCTATGAAATGTCTGCTTCACTGAATCATATAATTTTGAAGAGAATATATAATTTGGATATAATTAGTCTTACCTTTTAGCTACACAACAACTCAGTCTACTTGCTTGTAGTTGTATGTAGTCTGTGAGGAAATGGTGTTTTGTCATGTGTTACCATCATGTGATTCAAAGTTATCAAGCGATGATCATATGATCCCCTTCAGCCAATCAATATGGGTTGTACTATATGTAAGCTATACCTCAATACATGATGCTCATGACGAAATAAGTTATAAATAACTTTAAAATTTGGCAGATTAATACATTGCAAAACCTGTGATTGTTCACTTTTCTTTTTTTTTACTTTTATGTCAGTCAACAAAGTTAGAAGTGAAATGTGTTGTGACACATTGTCAGTGGTTGTGATAACAATGTGCGACATCTTGTCTGAAAATATTGGCATATTCTCAGAATCTAGATATGGGCTACATGTATTGATTACTCATCTGTGTAGGTTTCCATGGCCTCAGAAAATAGGGTAGGTAGGTTGTGATTTATTTTATTTCAATTAATCTTTGTGTTTTTATTTTTGAAAAATATTGCTTCGACTTATAAAATAAAGAAAATGTCGGTTAGAATACCCCGTTCTATGATAGATGTACAGTCATAGCTGGGAAAAAGGTTTAGGGTCGGAGGTCGAAACTAGGATCGGTCAGGTTATCGGAAAAACATATTTTTTTATCTGGCCTAACATGTTTGTAGAATTTTCATTTAAATACAAAATATGACTTGTTTATTTGACAGATGGTACAATGTGTTAGCTACTCTAGTAAGAGATTATTACATGGCCATCATAAAAATCAATAACATACTTATGCATGTACATACAGACATCATTGAAAATAATGTTTTGTATTCTGAATTAGCTATTGTCCCTCTCCAGAGAGAAGAAAGGTCAAGTTTTTAATGGGGAGGGGGGGGGGGTGCCTAGCATGTTGTCTTATCAAGGCCCTCTACACTGTACTACATGTGGACAAACCTTCCTTACTGATAAGGGTACATACATACATACATACATACATACATACATACATACACACACACATACATACATACATACATACATACATACATACATACACACACACACACACATACATACATACATACATACATACATACATACATACATACGTACATTTTGTACATACATACATTTTGTACATGCATACATACATACATACATACATACATACATACACACATACATACACACATACATACATACATACATGCTGATAAACAAGAAGAAATGTGAAGAAATCAATGACACAAAACATTTCTTACTTTATGTTTATTAATGCTTTATTATTTTGACTTCATACTTAAGGGTAAATATTATACCTTAACAGACCCATATCCTAACTTACATATTAAATGTATAAATCTACGATAAGACAGTGGTTAAATGAGTTCAAATAAATTTGCTTGCTACAACTATTGTCAATACAGTATACTTATGTAAAGTAAACTCTAACTCTCATTTCATTCACTACAGTTTCCTGTTAATATACTGGTCACCAAGTGCCCTTGTACAGAGCACCCTCAACGGTTAATTGAAAACTAAATTCATGACACAATCATCGTCGCAAACCAAGACCGTTTTATGGTACCGTTCTTAATGAGCCGGTCCCCACTGGAAAGAAATAATAGCTCAGGTTTGCGAGAATGGACAGGATGGGCAGTGATTTAGCAAAAATCAGTGACCAGCGAGTGCTTTAGTGTCACTAGTTCACAGTCTATATCATCAAGTGGTTATTTTTCAGTGCATGTAACCGTTGAGGGCATACTGTACAGGGGATTGGACTTCAGACTCTTCAGAATAAAGCTAATTATCCAAAGATTAAAAGGTAATTAAAGAAAGGCAGTGAGACAATGACACTATATGTGATGGTGAAAAAGGGGAAAAGAATAAACATTGTATAACTATTCAATCTTAGTGTATTCATGGAACATTTTGAAACTCTTGTATGAATATTACACTAGCTACACTAGCTGGAACATATGTTGAAACTATTCTAATTAGATATAATGACTTAACCAGAATATTGTACAGTCTTCACAGTATTGAATCATCTGAGGGTAGACAATTGTGAACGTAGCTGTACACAAATATGTAGTAATGTGAGATATATATAATCAAATTGTTCATCAGGTCCGCACCCAAAAAAATCAGCACTCCCAATGAATCACGATTTCAACTTATTGCTTTACTACTTAATACTAATTAAAGTAGACCTAATTAACATGTAGAATGTCTAACTTTTGGTATTTTAACACTTTTCTTGTTGGTTATGTGATTGACAAAAATAATACCCCAGTTAACACTATAGTGCAAGTTTAATTGCCAATTAGTTTCTGTGTCTATATGTATGCCTTATATTTAGATTGTGTGCTAAAGATTTACCCGGAATCTTTTGGAAGTTTACCTTGACTTTACAACATTCTCGTTAAAATTTCAATTATCAACAAAACCCCTTGTTATGCCCAGAAAGGCATTGCCATGGATAAATCTGTGCGAAATATGAATGTTTTGCTCCTGAAGAGAGCACATGCTTCCAAGAGTATTTAATAGTGGTTTTTTTTTATACATTCAACGTCCTAACCCCAATAAAATAATGCTTCTAATGAATTACGTGTTACCTTATAAATTAAGTTATACATAAAAGCCTATACCATCACCATCAAAAAATGATTTTGATAAGAAGTCTCGTGTGGAATCCATGTGCACAATTATTGTTTCCATGCCAACATCTGTGCCGTTGAATCCTGATATTATTCGTCTGTATCCGCTAGACAGTGCCACGAAATTTAGATGTTATCCTACGTAAACAGAAAAAAATATTACTTGTTAGCTGACAGTTTTGGTTCCTGTCAATTTTGGTTTGAGCAAACACATCTCAGTGTCCAACCTCCAAGTCATTCATTCATATATATGTCGTTCATCGATCCATCAATACATCTATATATACATCCATCCATCATGCATGCTATTCATGATGATTTACATCTTATATATCCCTCATCCTTCCCTACCTTGCTCACCTACCTGCAGACAGACAGACAGACAGACAGACATACATACAGACAGACAGACAGACAGACAGACAGACAGACATACATACATACATACATACATACATACATACATACATTTTATAATTATATACATACATACATACATACATACATACATACAGACAGACAGACAGACAGACATACATTTTATACATACATACAGACAGACAGACAGACAGACAGACAGACATGTGTTTGCTATTGTTGAATGTTAGAAAGCAGAGGAGTGAGTTGGATTTATTAATTAAAAGAATCTAAATGATATTAGAAACTTCTATTGGCTCACACACTTGTACTTGTAGATAAAGCAATACCCTTATACAGTATGATATTATTTTACACCATCGATTGTGTACAAATACACTTACCACAAACATCAGAATCTTGAACAATTGATTGAGAGTTAGGTCTAAGGTCCTTCATCCATGCAATAATATCACCGTCACCATTGTTCATACAATTACTGGCCAAGGCTTGTATTTCATCAGACGTTAACACTCGCGACCACAGGTTGAAGTAGGCAACCTCGCCTTTCCATCTATACCAATAACTACCAATTTTGCTTTGTGCCTGACCTATAGCTAAGTTTCCTCCAGCCAAGATTACGTCACCGGCAAGTAATCCAGTACCTTCAGCCACAACATCACCATCTTTGTAGGTTTTCCAGTCTCCAGCCTCAGAAGACCATGTGACACACACGTGATGCCACTTGCTGTCAATCAATCCGACATTGACATTGTTGTCTTCCATATTCAGGCTTAGTTTTAGGTTTTTCTTAAGGATCATTTCCTTTAGATTCCGAATAGAGGCATAGCTAAATATTGTCCCATAGGATGTAACGGACATATACACCCATGCACAAGCAGTAAAATGTGACATTTCAGGAATAGTTTTGGTATTAATTGCATAGTCATCTGTCAGCACCAATTTCTTGTTTGCAAGACCAGAAGATGAAATCTCTGAAAAAAATTAAACCAACCAAATGATTAAACGAAGGAAAGTTTTTTTGGATCAAAGGTGTACCGTAATAAATATAAATTTTGTGATTTTTGTTTTCACAATCACTTGATTTCTATAATTAACGTATTTATTATGCAAACTGTATTTTTAAATGTACCTCTGTGTTATCAAATGATAAATATTTCAACGTTAGACATCAGACCGTAGACAAAAGGAACCTGTTATGAACAGCAAAAGTAAACAATTGAATTGGATTAATAACACTTGGCTCAGTATGTATTGGAAGTACAGAGACTTGTAGTACATTCCATCATTTGATAAGAACAGTTTTATGGCCACTTTACATATTAGTTCATATTCACAAGCATACTTCTACAGGATACCAAGGAACATAGCTCTTAAAATACAGTACAATGAGGTGATGATACCCCCAATTTGAGTGAGGGTGCTGTATTTTGAGTTTCCTGTCTGCAGTCTGGAATGGCCTATTGCCCATCCAATGAAAAAATGTGTAAGAACAGCTTTTTCCAAGAAATATTTGTTGCCTGTACACAGAATTTGGGAACATGAAAATTAATTTTAAAAAGTACACATACCACATACGTCAACGTCTATAATTCGGTCAGAAGATGGGGGATTAAAATTGACATCCCATGATAAAATATTGCCTTGGTCGTTGTCATTACAACTCTGTGTAAGGGCTGTGATTTCTGTAGACGTCAGCACGTTGTCCCACAGATTGAAGAAGGCAACATCACCAGTGATGTAAGAGGTCCTAGATCTACCCACGGAGAACTCCCCTTTACCAGGTATCATGTATCCTGTTGACAATCCGTCACCATGACCAATCACAATAGTGTCCTGATATACCTGCCATTCACCATTGGCTGAGGACCATGTGATACACACGTGATGCCATGCGCCATTTACCGGATAGCTGTTGAATCCATTGCTTTTACCATTAATTTCCAAATACAGCTTGGCTGAACATGAAATTTTGTAACCCCCTTTGTAATATCTAAACCAGCCTCCAGTTTTAGACGTTCCTCGTAACCAGAGACAGGCAGTAAACACATTGATGTCAGGCATGACTTTGTTCTGAGATAGTTTATGTCGACTGAAAGTGACTCCCTTCCCTTTGATAGAAGGTGGCAAGTTACCTGTTGGAGATATGTAAAGTATTACCACATGTGAGAAGAGTGTCTCCCATAACGTGTCACAAACAGTTTGTTAAAGTGACCATATGGATGAGGATTGGGTATTTCATTTTGGATTTTCATTTTTTAAAACATTTTTATCATGGTTTCCTACTTGAAAAAGCAATGTGAAGCTACATATGCCAAGTCCTTGTTTGTAACTAAATAAATTGCAAAAGATTAATAAATGTGTGCGATGTTTGTTATTGTCTTATTGTATGTACAATAACAAACATTTTACACATTTTTTTTTAGCTTTTTGCAATATATTGGGTTACAAACGCAGTCTTGGTCTATGTTGTTTCATATTGATTTTTCAAGTAGGACGCCATAATAAATTTGTTTTATAAAATTTAAAAATCACCAAATCCAAAATAAATACCCAATCCTCAGCCATATAGCCGCCTTAACAACTTAATACCATGCTTTATAATATGTAAAATGGACTGATAAATAGATAAGTTACATCTAATTTAGGACATTTGTATGTCTTAGCATTGGAAACTGTCACTACTGAACAGCAAACGACTGGTGGGTTAGGTAGATTTTTTATTTTAGTTTATTATACATATTTTTTCTGTGCGAGTGTCAGGATTTCCATTGTTTTCCAAATGGTGTCTGTGTTATTTATTTCTTCCTATCAGATGTACATCCATTACAGATTGGAAGAACAATTTTATACTGTCTTTTTAAGTTGATGTCAGTTTCTGCATCCACTATTTTTGGCGAGAGTTCACAATTTTTGCAATTTTATTATTTGTTTCTTGAATATGTAAAAAAAAAATTTAGGTTCGACAGTGAAAAACTAGGTGGGGTCGGGTAACCGGAACCAAACTATTATTTTTTTTAGGCCTAAAGACAATATGAAACTATTGGTCAAAAAACTTTACCGCCACCACCACAGCCACAGCCACAGCCACAGCCACAACCATCACCAACCTCTGCTAATTTATCATAACCTACCACAAGCATCTGACTCTTCAATAGGCATGTGCCCTGGAATTGAACTTTCCACACTCAATGTTCCACCAATCCATGACACAACATCTCCAATAGAAGACCCACAATTTGCAGGGAGTGCCGCAATTTCTTCACTGCCCATCACGTGACTCCACATGTTAAAATTTGTTATATCAATCTCTGTACCATAGCTCCAAAGAACACCAGCCTTACTCTGTCCACGTCCAATAGTTAGCAAACCTCCACTGTTTATGACATAACCAGGAGAAAGGTCAGAACCAGAGGCTAATAACACACCATCACGATATATCGTCCACTTGCCAGATTCACTGCTCCATGTGATAGCAAAATGATGCCAATAACCATCGTTTCCTTTGATTGATAAAGATGGCCCCCGTATACCATTAATAATAACTATCATGTCGTACATATATCTGACAGAAAACTCTTCATTCTTTGTTTGTGTTGAGTACATAAAGATACTAGTTATTTGGGTACCAGTTGTACGTATCCACACACCAACAGTTACATCTGTCAGCTTGACTGTAAATGGCTTAGTTGACACAATTGCGACCGATCTATTGGAAGTGACCATTTTACCATCAAGGGTTGGTGGCGCGACATCTAAATAATCAAAATTATGAATCACTCTGTTACTTAATATTGACACTGTATGCTTACCAAACTGAGCATCAACCATATACACAACAAAACTATTATGACTTTATGTGATTAAATGGATTTGATGTCATACATTGCTTGTGATGTTTTTAAAAAAAAATAATTAAGAAGGATTTTGTCAAAATGAAATGAACTGAGGTGCCACTATGCAGACATCAAATGCAGATGTCAAAACATTGCGTCCACATGTCTGCCTATTGTTGCAGTACGTCATAGGTTGTTGAGGGTCTATGAGTACGTTGATTGAAATGGTTTAATTTTTCTCATAATTTCATTCAGACTAAATGTAGCAATGAATAGAGACCTTGCTATTAAAGTTTAGCACATGTAAATTCTTATTGACTTCTTTCAGTGTTAAATGTATTTAAATCGTTTAAACGCAGTGATAATTGTGTAAAGGAAAATGGCAACCAAACATGGTCAATCTTTTCTTTTCTTTTCTTGTGTCTTGTAAATACTTTATTTTTCTCTCTGAGTAATTTGTACTTATTTTGTGTGTCATGGACTGAGGCCTTAACACCTGAGATAAACGAACATTAAATTCTGCGTGGTTGTATTTATTTATTTATTTATTTATTTATTAATTAATCTTTCATATACAGACGACATTTCAGTGCATTAGCACTGTTCTCCCAATCGAACCTATTGCAAGATTACATACACAGAAAAAAACAAAAACAAGAAGGGACAAACCAGGACAAAAAGTTACAGATGCACAATGTACTTCAAAAGATGTCCACTTATATTACCAGACTACATTCTTAACATGTCTTTTAAATATCGACGAGTTCGGAGCTGATCTTATGGATAGGGGTAGATTGTTCCATAGAACAGCACCACTGTAGTGAAATGTCCATTTCCCATATTCAGGTTTAACTGTAAGGGATGTATATGTTACCTTTACTGGTCTGTCTTGTGTTATGGAGATGAATTTGTAACAAACAGAGTGGCTCAGGGTATTCCGAAATCCGCTGTATCATGCATGATAACACAATAGTTATCAAACATGCAAAACTACTGTATATATAATACCCATACCTTGTTGACATATGAATGGTCTTGTGTCACTGCAGTTATAGTCATGGAAAGTAGCTTCATCATTATCCCTGTATTGTGGTGAAAATTAAAATCAATAATGCCATTAACACAGAAACTCATATTAATTATGTTTACATAACTGTGTATTATATTTCAGGTGATCATAATCTGGAATACTAAACTACATTCAAATTAACTTCAACATTGGCTAAGCATTGATGAAATTATTGAGCAAGGCTCTGTCTTTCCAGAGTTGTGTTTTCATTTAATGCACATATCTGTACACAAATTTGAATTCTTCCTCGTTAAGGAGATATCTAATGAAGTAAACTGTGTTCTCATTCCGTAGCTCTAATTTGGTCATTTGCATAACTTGGTGGTATAAATTAATAGGAAGCTTTAAACTTCAGTTTAATAAAATTTGTACCATAAAACATCTTAAAGTGGCCATATGGATGAGGATTTATATTTAATTTGGAGTTCTTATTTATACAACAATTTTATCATGGCTTTCTACTTGAAAAAAGAAGTCAGTGTAAAACAACATAGGCCAAGTCTGTGTCTGTATTCAATGTATTGCTATAAGAAACGAGTAAAAAAGTTTGTTATTGTTTTTACAAGTTTACACATTTAGTAATCTTTTGCAATAAGATTTATTTAGATACAATCAATGACTTGGCATAAGAGATTTTGCATTGAATTTTCAAGTAGGACACCATGATAAAATTGTTTTATGAATTAACAATCCAAAAGAAATACCCAATGTTCATCCTTATTGACACTTTAAAAGCAGTGGTTTACAACACATGAAACATGAACTAAGAACTTACATCAAATCCAAACATTCCTCACTTTGCTTTAAATTATTGGGTTGGTATTTTGACCAGTCAAAATAAACCATCTGTTCTCCATCTACGGTTTGCCAGGTATTAGTTCCTGATGGATACCGTCTTCCATCAAATCCAACCTTCAGATTGATACCTATACTTTTCAAATAATCTCTTAGGAAAGTGTGTGTTTCCTTGTTCAATATTTTGGCGAGAGATGCACCTCTATGTTTACAAATTTCAACAGCAGTATCTCTTGATTGCTTAATCAAAATAGGTGTATACACATAAGAATTTGGAGGTGGTCCTATAGGGTGGAGATACAAAGAGTAGTTTAGCATTCGACATAAAAGTAGCCACAAAATGACGTCATTGTATTCATATAGTATGTAAATACAGTGTCATAACAATTAGCATGATGGGAGTTTTGTCAGTGACTACTAGTCATTAAACAAGTGACAGTAAAAGGTAAAACATACCATTTAATTTTGATCCAAAAAGGAAGAAAAATACTTTCAAGTTGCGGACAAGGTACCGTTAATTTTTAGTATGAGAGAACTTGCAATCCAGACTGAGCATGCTCAGATGCAAAGGACTGTGGGATTATCTGTAGTTATCGTATTGTCTAATCTGGAGCTATCAATAAAATAAACCTACTACAATGGTCAGGGTAACCATGACTAGATTATTTGTGGTTGCAAAACAATGTAACAAGACTGTTTACAATGCGGATTGATTCATATTTATCATCATATTTCCCATGATGCAACATACATGATATTCAAGATGGCAAGTCTGCAAGTTCCCTATTGTACAAATAGTAAAATTTAAACATACCATATCCTGTCTCCTGGCGACAGGCTGTGCTATTACATCGGCATTGTTTACTAATACACACCTGTGGTTAATGCAAAGAAATGTTTGCATCAGTCAACTTGTGATGATGATAAAATTATGAAGGGATGTCAAGACACATCTGTTTGGAAGAGCTTTGTAACTTGTTACAGTGATCTACTATTGTTCCACCATAGAACATTATGTCGTAATCCTCATATTCGATTTTGGCACTACACAAATTCTTTTGATATTGATTGATTGATTGATTGATTGATTGATTGATTGATTGATTGATTGATTGATTGATTGATTGATTGATTGATTGATTACCCGACTGACTGATTGATTACCTGACTGACTGATTGATTAATTGGTATGTTAAACCAGATACAAGGAAGAGACACAGTCTGTGGTATACACAAATATAGAATTATCTATCTTTTGTATGAAACAATATGAAGGGATGTACATGTGTTAAACCATGTATCTGCAACAATAGCACTATGTATGCACAAATATAGTACTATCTAGGTTTGTAATAGAAATATGTTATATTAACTAAACCTTTACTAGTACTCACCACTCTTGGAAAGAATAGTTGATGTTTTGATATGCCATCATTGCATGAAAGTTAAATATGATATACCACCACCACCAACAACAACAACAACAACAACGACAACATCAACATCAACATCACCATCACCACCACCACCACCATTAATCATCATCATCATCATCATCATCATCATCACATATTTATAACAGCATGTTATCAACAGCACAAAACAATCACAGTACTTACACTTCCAATACCACAGGTTGTCCCTTCAGTGGCTTTACCCCAAAAGACACACGAACCATCGGTCATTTCACAGTACAGTTTACATAAATCACCATCTTTAAAATTCTGAAGACAATGAAAATGAGTAAGATGCCTATCACAGCATAATCACACAAAAAAACATCAGGAAAGACAAATAATTATCTGTTCTAGAGGTCAGTATCCAACACAGAGATGGTGACTCTATTGTTTTTTATCTATTTCTCATTACCCGACCGACCCAAATTTTCAGCTCAGACATCAAAATAAATATTTTGTGGAACAGTGCCCTCTCTGGGAAGCATAAGCAAGAATCTGGACTGTTGACATCATCTACTGTTATGTCACTTGTTCATGGACAGAGCATTTTTTTCATGACACAAGTTATTCAAGTGGGGGGGGGGGGAGAACTTGCCAATTGTGTAGAGATGCTGGGAAAGGGATTGTTACCAGGAGTCCAATAAAAAGATGATAGAGAGAAGGAAAAGGAGAGGCAAAGAAATAGCATGTGATTCTGGTAACACACAGTCACGAGGGGGTAATGAATGGGTGCTATAGCCCTAATATAGGCCAGGTAATATGTGTTTTATAATATACCTCATGCTGTGAACTCGCGGTGGCAGACGACATCATCAGAAGCTGCCATTTTGACCTGCTGTAAACTCACGGTGGTCACGTGACCATGTAATAGTTGATGGAACTATTTCCCTAGGGAAATAGTCATTCTATTTTCCTATCACGTGACTGATTCTAGCGAATCAAGGCACAGCATTATCACTAGGTATATTATAAACTACTTTATAGATATGATAGACATGTACAAACTCTAATTATTGGTATTTTAGGAGTTTTCATTGGATATATTGTTGGTTGTCTGATCGACGCTAGTGCAGCTTTATACGATTACCTAAAAATGGAATATTACACAACAAGTGGATTTGTTTGTTTTTTTTGTTTTTTTTTAATTATTTTTTTATTTTCCAAAAGAATATAGTAACAACAAAAAGGAAGGAAAAGAAAAGGAGAAAGGGTTACATTGCACGGTATAAATTGCTATAAAATGCTATAAAGTGATTGGAATCCTATAATGCAGAAGTATCACTCGATTCTTAGATTGTCCCACTTGTTCGAGCAAATTTCTAGCTTATTTTTCCTCTTCGCTATAAAAATCTCTGTCTCTCTAGCGATTCTGACATTTACTTTGACAAGATTGAATGTGGATTTGTTGCATATATTTGCTAAAATAAATACAGGATTATCCCGTTATATGTCTAACCTGCACGGCCTGCGTTTTCCAACGGCATTCCCCAATGCTTTTGCCTATATAGACTGCTCGACAATGAACATCTGGTGGGAATAATTGTCCAGCATTTACACGTTCACCTACATCATATCCTGGCCATGGCCATGATGTTTTCTCGCTTGGTACATCTAACACACATTTTGGTGGATCACTGTAGTTGAATACATTAATACATTGGTTAATATTATTATAGACACTGCCTTAAACTTTTGATCTTATAGATTTGGTCTACCACATTGAAGAACAATAGATTTAGGTGGCGTGTATCTTAGTAAACCGAAGGCTGGATTACCAGTGTCGTGTATATAATAAAGTGAATAATAATGAAGTTTCTTTTATACTTGATAAAATAATTAGTGATGCAATGTTGGTCCTTGTGTGTTGAAATAGTAAAAATACTATAATCTGTCAAACAGTACCTCAAATATTCCCGGAATTCTTGCCTGTTACATTCGGTGAATTTTAACCAACCACCAGACATAAATCCGTCTTCCAAAACATTTGGACATTGTTCTGGATCGTGATGCAATCCAAATCTAAGACGATGAGGTAAACAAGTTAGAAAAAGTCCGCTATAACAGTGACTTGCTTTTGAAGCATGTGGAATTGATTGAAAGATATTTTCACTTTCTTTGCATGGATTTGTTGTTTAGTAGGTAAAATCAAGTATAGTGTAACATATCATGATTTCAGCCAATACAAGTCTAGTTATAGATGGAGGAGAGATACGACTTTTGCTAGGTTTGCAGCTAAAGGTGCCTTTTAAGATGATCATCCTTGGTCAAGGTGATAACATATGCCCATTAGAAGTAAGGGTACAAAGTTGTACTAAGTCTACCAGCACCTTGAATATTGATTTGATGTACAATTTAACAGTTTGACATTGAACATGACTTGTATTAGTTTGAATTATAATTCCTTATGATGTTCAACTAAATCAAAACAGGACATTTGGTGGCTGTAATACAACTCACAAAATAACACCAGTGCGTTTGCATGACTGAAATGAGATATGGAAAGACTTATGGATGGCAAAGATAAAATTAGTTATAAACAACAATAACACTGATACAAAAAGAATGAGTGTCTCTGATTTAGGTTCAGGCAACGTTTTTATCAGTTTGTGTTATATCTGAGAAAGTTATAAAGTAACACTTAAACAGCTGTACTCAATCCTTACAGCATACAACATTCTATCAGTACACAGAGTTATGGGATCCCTACTCCTTTCATTACAGCTTACAACATTCTATCAGTACACAGAGTTATGGCATCCCTACTCCTTTCATTACAGCTTACAACATTCTATCAGTACACAGAATTATGGCATACCTACTCCATTGATTACAGCATATACAACATTCTATCGGTACACAGAGTTATGGCATCCCGACCCCTTTGGTTACAGGTGTTTATGTTTTCTTTAGATACCAATATTAATAAGTATTACAGTGATATACCTATGAATGAAACCTGTCTCATTCCTGCTTACCATGACCAAGCAAACGTACAGGTATTTTTTCGCAGGTTGTATTTCTTGTCATAAATGACTGCATCATTACTAACCACACAATATGGATATACTTACGAGTGTCCCATCTCATGTCCTAGACATGAAATATGTGTACTCGTAGGACATATACCAACAGATTTACAAAGCCCCTTCACGTATGCAAGTCCTCCAACACCAGGTTCAAACCATGGTTTGCTGAAACAAAGTAAAGATAATAAAAATATCAATTGACAAATATAGTCTATTTATAACGCCGACATCATTCGACATCTTAGGCACTAGTTCCCTCCAAAGACAATGAAATTCACACATTAATTAATATTAATGTTAGTTTATAAATTCCCACTCTATGCTCAAAGCGCTTTACAATTGTTAACCCTGGCTCGGATCTATATCGACACAACAGCCCTTTACTCTTCAACTCCCTAGGGAGCATACAATCCATTGCAGTCTTTATAGCACATAGGATTAAAGCATTCATATTGCAACATCTATCCTACCAGGTCCCCAATTATAAGCTGGGTGGACTGAGGCACAGTCGTGGTTCAAATCTTGACCAAGGACTTTAGCCACTCAGAAATAAATGGTAGTGATGGGGCTCGAACCTGCATCTTGCAGATTCCAAGCTGGCAACTCTAACCATTTGCCCATCATGACTCCACATGACCAGCTTGAAGGGAAGAGACACAACTGTGATTTTCAGGATGAACTCAATTGATAAGACCCCTGTATATAAACAATTACACTCTTTGGAAAGTTCAATTCAAACAATCAACACCAAGTGTGGTATCTTGGAAGGGGCCTAGGCATGATATAAATTATGGATGTGTTGCATCAATAAGCTTTATGAGACGTGCACCCTGGTATCATGAATGTATGTACCAAATTATATAGAACCTGAAGCTTGTACTCTTCATATATAGCTAGCCTAATTACTGAAAATCTGCTTATTTATCAAATCGATACTAAAAACTTGTCAAGGCGCGAAGAAACTAAGACGCGAAATGTGATAAGATGAAATTCATTAACTCACTTTGTGAAGAAGAATGCATAGTCAAAATGCAAAGGATTACTGTCATCTTCAACATTAATTAATCTCGTCCATTCCCTGAAGTTCCTTAATCTCTGGTAGATAGAGTCAGTCATGTTTAGAGACGGTTGGCACTGAGAAACAACATAAACATGAAATCAGTGTAGATTAAGTTAGGCGCAAGGTGTGTGTGTATGTGTGTGTGTGTGTGTGTGTGTGTGTGTGTGGGTACGATGAGTATCTGATCAGTGTAAACTAATTATAGATGATAGTTTGACAGTAGGGCCAACTGATTAATATTAAAACGCTTAACTAACAGGAATACATGCAAGTGAAATTTCACGTTACCCAAAATGTCAAAACTCACGAATCCTGTAAAATTACGACAATCAAGAAATGTGTCAATGAAAGCTAAATACAGTTAATATGTTTACCGTATCCTCATCGATCAAAATAAATCTAGTTAATCGAACATTCATATCAATTTCTTCTGTGCTTATATGTTTATAGGCGGTAGCAACCTGAAAAGGTATTAAAAAAACAAACATTATATTAGAGATTATACAATGCACGTACGAGCCATTTAGAACAAAAAATATGGAATATATACGCTGGTCGTTCTACGTCACAACAACGCGCGTCTACGTCAAGACACGTCTCTACCTGACTGGTTATGGTGTGTTCGAAATACGAATTTACGATTGAAATTTATAATCTGTGGCAACCTACCAGATTCATCATTGCCAGGGTATGTGGTACAATATTTTCTCCCAGTTCTTCAAGTGCAGCCTTATCAACAGCAACCATCATTTCGATGTATAAAGGTTGTGTCACTCTTAAGGGTTCGCTACCATCGATGACGTCACGTCTTTTTATCTCAGCATCTGTTTATAAATTGGTCGAAAATAAAAAAAAAATATATATATATATATATATATATATATATATATATATATTCCGCTGAAATCATTTTATCAACAATGTTTTTTTGTTGTTTTTTTCAATCGTATCATTTTTTTCAATTAGTTTTACTTTTAATTGAATAACAGTACGTGTGTATAGCCCTTAGTCGCAAAGAGTCAATTAACGAAAAATGTGTTGCACTGTCTCTCAAGTTTGATCATTACGGGAAAGGTAAACACCAGATGAGAAAAGGTAAGCTGTGATATCCGTAAGGAGTTTAGCTGGTATTAATCAGATAGACTTGGGTAAGTGCTTATACTTGCCAGGGGCAATTATGGCCTTGTAATTGAGGTCATCCATGTCGTCTTCAAGAAGGATGGCGATATGTGGTTTAATGTCTTCGAGTTCCCAGTCAACACTTCTTAATGACCGCACTGTCTCCAAATGTTCGTCTTTGATTGGGTGAAGAAAAAGTGTGTAATTACCAATTAACCATCCAGTCTATAAAAAAATGGGGATATTGATTACCAAAACCGATGAAAGGAGTTCTCAAATATTAATCTACAATTTTTTTCACTTTTAATCCATCAAATTTGTCTTTTTTGCAAAAACGATAAATCTGGGTTTTAACCACTGAGTGCTATATGTGTTGTATCACAATGTCATTGTCGTAAGCCACAACCTCTTACAGCACTGTCAAAAATGTCAAAACGCGCCATCATTACTCATTATTTCGCAGTGTCGCGGAAGAAATAACGGCTCTGGTGTGCGACAATGCACAATGTAAAAGGCTGTTACCTATGAGGCTATCGAGTTTAAATAAAGTTTATTATTATTATTATTATTATTATTATTATTATTATTATTATTATTATTATTATTATTATTATGTATACACCAAACAATTCAAATTCAAATTCAGTCTAAAAAGATGTACATGGTACAACGCTTCATAAATTATCAAAGTCAGTACTCACAACATCTCCCCCATCGCATGCTTTCAGTGCAACCAGTGTATTTTCAACACCGGTAACATAACCACTGACAAAACATGTTTTGTCGACATCCACCGGAAAAACATCCCAACGTATTCCACCATTACCACAGTATTCCAAAAACGGTGCGTTGAAAAAGTCTGGTTGGACAAAAATATGCAAAAAAATATTGATAACCACTTAGAGAAAGATTTCTTTTAGGCCTGCTAAAGATAATTTGGTTCCGATTACCCGACCCCATCTAGTTTTCACTGGCGACCCGAAACTTTTTACGTATTCAAGAAAATTGTGAAGTCTCGCGAAAAATAGAGGATGTGAAAACTGACATCAACTTAAAAAGACAATATAAAACTGTTCTTCCAATCTGTAATGGCTGTACATCTGATGGGAAGAAACCAATAATATAATATTGTTTTGCTAGTCGAGTGAGTGAGTGAGTGAGTGAGTGAGTGAGAGTGAGTGAGTGAGTGAGTGAGTGAGTGAGTGAGTGAGTGAGTGAGTGAGTGAGTGTGTGGGTGAGTGAGTGAGTGAGTGAGTGAGTGAGTGAGTGAGTGAGTGAGTGAGTGAGTGAGTGAGTGAGTGAGTGAGTGAGTGAGTGAGTGAATGAATGTGTGTGGGGGGGAGGGGGGTGGACGGGCGGGTGGGCGAGGGATATATAAGGGAGGGAGGGAGCGAGTATATGTCCTTGTGTCTGTAATTGTGAGAAGAGAGAGATGGAAGTGAGAAATCAATGTGAGAATATCAATTGGACGTTATAACACACACGACTCACAAATAATATGCATGGGTATGATAAACAGAAAAGAGAGGTATATGTACAAAATATATGAAGTCCATTGTGTGCTTTATAAGAATACAGCGACTTACGACAGGACGTAAAATGATAACTCACCTCCACTGCGTTTTAAACGGAGATTATATGTATCCCCAAATGCTTCAATCGTCATATGTGTAGTTTCATCTTCACTCAGTTCGTCGTCTCTTTTCCATCGTTCACTTTTCTTGGGATACACCAGATCGTACTTTGCATTTCCTTATTAAATATACATACATATAAGTTAATGTAGTGAGTATATTTATACACAGAATAACACAGAGATGTCATTTTATACCAACTCAGTTTTACCAGCATTTTATATCTACCAGATTAATAACTAATACTATTTAAAACAGTTGGGCATGTGATCAATATCATTATGTATTTCTGTACAACAAAATGGGAAATTATGTAACTTCCCAACTCCAACCCATTTCTGTTACCGGGATTCTTAACCTTAACAAAACCACTAGCATGTTACACGACACAACACAACACGATACGAGGTAACACAACACAACACGACACGACATGACTTGACACAACACCACACAACACAAGACAACACGACAGTAAACGGAGATTATGTGTCAACAACAACACGAATTAACACAACACAAGGCAACACGGCGTAACACAACACAACACAGCACGACGTAACACAATACAATATAACAACATATTTAAAATATGAATGAACACAACACAACACAACACAGCGTAACATAACACTATATAACACAACATAATAAAATACGACGCAACGAAACACAACACAACACAACACAACACAACACTATATAACACAATACAACACTCAATTCTAATCAAATAAGTTTGACCACTCACTGGTATTGAAGCCACTTGCAGATGCATACACATCAGTTATATGAGCCGGGAAAATCTGCAATGTTGAAAGTCAGTGTTCAGAGTAATACTAACATTTGAAAGTGTACTTTGAGTAACAGTAACAACAAAATAAAATCTAAAGGGGGGTACTCGAATTCATGGAACTATAATGAGTAATAACGTTATTTTTCATATAGCACTTTCCCACTCTGTGCTCTAAGCGCTTTTATTAACCAGATATAAACCTATAACCGCACAACGGCCCTTAATGAATTCTCAACTCTCCAGAGAGCATACCTATACAATCCATCACAATCTTTATTAGCTCACAGGATTACAAAATTCATATTGCAACTTATATCCTATCGGGTTCCATGTATATAGCGGGGTTGACCAGGGGCACAGTCGTGGTTCAGATCTTGTCCAGGGACTTTAGCTATTCAGGAACAAACTGCAACAGCGTGGTTCGAACCCGCAACATAAAAATTCCAAGCCGACAACTCTAACCAATCGGCCATCATAACTCCATCATCCGATGTACATACGCGTAAAAGAAATGGACACAGATTTCAAGTCCATCACTCTAACCATTCAAGCATCATAAGATGTGCGTACATATATGACGTGGGCATACAAAAACACGAACTGTATACACTAATACATATAAACATGGAAGTGATTGCCGCTTGTGAAAATTGACATCGGCCGTGGCTTTAAAAAGAAACGTAAAACGTAAAACTTTCACTTTGAATAAAACGTCCATAAGTTCATAAGCAAAAATTACATTATTCGGTACATTGCATTTGTTCATCACCGGACGTAAATCTATTTCACATGTAAATCATATTTGAAATCGCGAACATTTACATACAGTGTAAAACCCCTGAAATAGTGTGTGTTCACAAATATTGAAACACTTTTACATTACCGGGTGTTCTTCAGGCTTGAGGTGTACAATTCTAGGAATGATGGCTAAAACAGCCAAGACAAACAGCCCCATATTCGTGTTCACTCTCGGTGTTCAACTGTGAAACTGAAACATTTACTTACAACCGTGGTATTTCATAGAGTATGACCGCGAGTCAAATATGAATATGAATATACACGGTTGAAAGAATTCAAAACCTGCCTAAAATAAAAATAAAAGGAACAACTGCAACAATACAAACACTTAAATCGATTGAAAGAGCGATTCAATACAAACTTTAAACGACTTGATTTATAAAAGGAAGACAGACAGAACAGTGTTGTTTGAGGGTTAACACAAGAACCAGCAAAATGTTGGGATATTTACTAAAATAGGAAAACAGCAACGTCATAAAATAAACCCTGAATCAGTCGATACCATTCAGCTATAAAAAACAAAAGATTGGGTTTACCAGATAGACTGGTAAAAGATACCGTGACAGTAAATCAGACAAAATGATCGTATAAACCAGAGATGTGTAGAAAACCAACAAACTTTATTGACATAGATAAATGGAAAATAATGAAAAAATATAACACTAGAAAATAAATCGAACAATATGAACATCTTTCTACAGTTTGCAGAGATAAACAAATATTCATCAATGTTGAAGCTAACAAAGGTTTTATGAATCTAAGAGTCGATAGAAAAGTCCACAAAAATCATTTACACTGAAATAGAGAGAGGTAGTTGGAAATTGAAACAGCTTTTACGGCCGGTTGTTAAAATCCACTGCATTGGTGAAAACAACAAAATATATGGTTTGGAAAGTTCAGACAAAGGTGCAACTATCACAACGAAGAACCCAACAAAAGATGTCCAATAAAAATTCATTAAAGATATGGACAGATCTAGATGCAACCCGTATATTTGTCACATGGATTTATCATACAATACCGTGTATACAATATGGCGAACACCATCGGTATTTCGTGTAAACAAATTAAAGTTCATCCACAGTTGATGTCGATAATAAAGACGATATTGGTAGTGGTGGTTGTGATGAAGTGTGTGGTTGTGGTAGTAGTGGTATCAGTGGTATATATAGTGGTTGTGATGGTAGTTGTTTTGGTATGTGTATTAGTGGTGGTTGTGATAATGGTGGTAGTGATGGTGGTGGTGGTGGTGGTAGCAGTTGGGTTGATTTGGATGGTGGTGTTAGTGTGGTGATAGCATTGGCAGTGGGGTAGTGGTGGTATTAGTGGTACAGTGTCATTAGTACCTGTAATAGTGTTTTGTTTGTGTGGTGGTGGTGGTGGTGGTAATGATGGTGATGGTACTGTGGTGGTTTAGTTGTCTTAGTATGCGTAATATTAATAGTAGTAGTTTTGTAAAGGGTCTTTATTACATTGATTTAAAAGGTTGACAACTGACAGGTAGCAATTGACGTGAAGTGTTGACTATTGGAAGTATATTTTATATTTATATAAAATCACACACATTGGAGAGATATCTGCAATGTCTGTAATAAAGTATATAACTTGCTTTGAAATTAAATTTGATGTTTAAATTGTGGTAATTGAATTTCAACTGGTATAAATCACAGTATGAGGTTTATGGTTGTTCACTGACTGAAGTACTTAAATCACCAGTCTAGTTGTCATGCAATATGTTAATGACCTGTCTTAGTTGTCATACAATATGTTAATGACCAGGTGTATTCGCGAAGTATTAATTAACATAGTCTGTTTTGTTCGCCAGGTGCTGGGAGTCACGTGGGGCTCATTCTAGTTTGTTTTTCCCAGTATTTCGACAAAGGAGTTTCATTTTCACTGAACGCTATAAGGAGATGTGTTGTTTCCGAGTAAAGTTCGATGTCGTCGAGCGCACCCAGACGTATAGTATGAGAGTATACAGACATCACCGTAAAAGCCTGGGGAAATACTTCAATGACAGTTCGGTATGACGAAGGACCCTTGTGTAGAAGGTTGTCCAAAGTAGCCACCAACACTTAACAATCTCATCGTCCCTGGCTCTGTACTGTTCGTGTGCACACTACCGGTAAGACTGAAAATAGCATACCGTTTTCCTTCTGTACTGCTGTGCAGTGTCCTGTGTTTGACCATTTCTTGTTTCGACTAGAAAAGGAAAGGATCGGAACTATTTAATTTTTAGCGATTTTCCGTTCGTAACAAATAATTCACCAGTATGAGTTCTCATATGGCTGACCATGTCTCCTTTCGTACGAAAGGGTTTTCCACAAACGTCACATTTATATGGCTTCTCACCAGTATGGATTCTCATATGGCACACCATATTACCTTGGTCAGAGAATGTCTTTCCACATACATCGCATTTGTATGGCTTCTCACCAGTATGAATTCTCGCATGTTCGTTCACTTGTCCTTTCTGAGTGAAAGTCTTTCCACACACGTCACATTTGTATGGCTTCTCACCAGTGTGGATTCTTTCATGTCTGACCATGTTTAGTTTTACACTGAAAGTTTTTCCACAAACGTCACATTTGTATGGCTTCTCACCAGTATGGATTCTTCTATGTATAACCATGTTGTGTTTTAGATTTAACGTTTTTCCACAAACGTCACATTGATATGGCTTGTCACCAGTATGTATTCTCGCATGCCTGACCAAGGTCCACTTTCGTCCGAAAGTCTTTCCACATACATCACATCTGTATGGCTTTTCACCAGTATGAATTCTCATATGCGCAACCATTATTTCTTTCTTCATGAATATCTTTCCACACACCCCACATTTATACGATTTGTCACTGGAGTTAAAACTTATCAGCGAATGAATGTCCAGTCCTTCCATGGTTAATGTGGTATATAAATTCGTGCTCTATGTATTTTAACTGCAATAGATAATATTAAGTTATTACAAATACTGGTTAAACTTGTTATATATAACGATGTTGTCATCATTTTTTATACTCTACGTACGTAATGGAATGTCTGTGGTAACGTCACGTGTCTATTCACATTGTATGCACATATGGGACGTTTTTATTCATATGTGACATTTATTCGTATTGTATGCAAATAATTCTCGCATGTTCGTTCACTTGTCCTTTCTGAGTGAAAGTCTTTCCACACACGTCACATTTGTATGGCTTCTCACCAGTGTGGATTCTTTCATGTCTGACCATGTTTAGTTTTACACTGAAAGTTTTTCCACAAACGTCACATTTGTATGGCTTCTCACCAGTATGGATTCTTCTATGTATAACCATGTTGTGTTTTAGATTTAACGTTTTTCCACAAACGTCACATTGATATGGCTTGTCACCAGTATGTATTCTCGCATGCCTGACCAAGGTCCACTTTCGTCCGAAAGTCTTTCCACATACATCACATCTGTATGGCTTTTCACCAGTATGAATTCTCATATGCGCAACCATTATTTCTTTCTTCATGAATATCTTTCCACACACCCCACATTTATACGATTTGTCACTGGAGTTAAAACTTATCAGCGAATGAATGTCCAGTCCTTCCATGGTTAATGTGGTATATAAATTCGTGCTCTATGTATTTTAACTGCAATAGATAATATTAAGTTATTACAAATACTGGTTAAACTTGTTATATATAACGATGTTGTCATCATTTTTTATACTCTACGTACGTAATGGAATGTCTGTGGTAACGTCACGTGTCTATTCACATTGTATGCACATATGGGACGTTTTTATTCATATGTGACATTTATTCGTATTGTATGCAAATAATTTTTCCCAATGTGAAGATCAATGGGAGGGAGATAGTTAAGATTCACATTTACTTCGGTTTTAAGGCGTTCCTTAAATATCCTTAATATCCAACCTGCTAGTAATATTCAATCATTTTATATGAAAACAGGAGATATATTAGGAGAACAACCTGGATGAGTACAGAAGTCATTCAAGTCGGTAAATTGATGACGTTTTGGTCGCCTCCATCTAACGGTACGTAAAATGTTTCAGTTGTTATCGAGTGTTTTCCGTTCCAATTTCTTTGTATGAAGTATGAAGAGTCCTGGGAATTTGTTGTTCCATTCTATGTAAAGGTGATTATCACGATGTTCACGCCAACTACCGGTCAACAGACACTTAAATAATGACAAAACAGCGTTGTTTGAAGGTTGATACAGGAGCCGGCAAAACATAGTTATTTACCAAAAGTAGGGAAAAGGCAACATCGCAAAGACGTCGGTGAGAGCGGAACGACACCCGTATCTTACCGTCTACAAACTATAAAGCTTGAAACAAAGACACGCTGGAAATGATAACAGAAAACAACGCATATCATAATGGTGAGAAGGACAAATAGGTCTACTGTAAATTCAATCACGGGATTTACCATACAATAAAATATCTACATTTGTCAATCTCGCGAACCACTGGTAATGTTTGGTTAGCAAATTACTTCCATGGTTAGTGTCGGTGATGAAGACGATATTGGTAGTGGTGACGGTGATGAAGGTGGTGGTGGTGGTGGTTTTGGTTTGTGAAATAGTGTTGGTTGTCATAATGATGGTTGATAGTGGTGGTGGTCGTAGTGGCGGTGTAAGTAGTGGGTGACGGATCTTTTCGTCCCAATTTCAACTCGTCCGATTCGCATTGCCCCATTTTCAACTCATCTTAATTTCACCTTACCATAAACTCAAAACATTTGACTTTTAGACTGACTGGATTGTTTGTTATATTTTGAAGTATGAGTTATCATATGGCTGACAATGTCTCCTTTCGTACGAAAGGGTTTTCCACAAACGTCACAATTATATGGCTTCTCACCAGTATGAGTTCTCATATGGCTGACCATGTCTCCTTTCGTACGAAAGGGTTTTCCACAAACGTCACATTTATATGGCTTCTCACCAGTATGGATTCTCATATGGCACACCATATTACCTTGGTCAGAGAATGTCTTTCCACATACATCGCATTTGTATGGCTTCTCACCAGTATGAATTCTCGCATGTTCGTTCACTTGTCCTTTCTGAGTGAAAGTCTTTCCACACACGTCACATTTGTATGGCTTCTCACCAGTGTGGATTCTTTCATGTCTGACCATGTTTAGTTTTACACTGAAAGTTTTTCCACAAACGTCACATTTGTATGGCTTCTCACCAGTATGGATTCTTCTATGTATAACCATGTTGTGTTTTAGATTTAACGTTTTTCCACAAACGTCACATTGATATGGCTTGTCACCAGTATGTATTCTCGCATGCCTGACCAAGGTCCACTTTCGTCCGAAAGTCTTTCCACATACATCACATCTGTATGGCTTTTCACCAGTATGAATTCTCATATGCGCAACCATTATTTCTTTCTTCATGAATATCTTTCCACACACCCCACATTTATACGATTTGTCACTGGAGTTAAAACTTATCAGCGAATGAATGTCCAGTCCTTCCATGGTTAATGTGGTATATAAATTCGTGCTCTATGTATTTTAACTGCAATAGATAATATTAAGTTATTACAAATACTGGTTAAACTTGTTATATATAACGATGTTGTCATCATTTTTTATACTCTACGTACGTAATGGAATGTCTGTGGTAACGTCACGTGTCTATTCACATTGTATGCACATATGGGACGTTTTTATTCATATGTGACATTTATTCGTATTGTATGCAAATATGTGACATGTCTATTCGTATTGTATGCAAATATGTGACATGTCCATTCATATTGTATGCAAATTTGTGACATGTCTATTCATATTGTATGCAAATATGTGACACGTCTATTCATATTGTATGCAGATATGTGATGCGTTGTTTCTACTCAAAATCTAATGAGAAATTTCACATAATAAGTGGTGACTGAGAAGAATATTTGGATTATTAAATAACAATATCTTGATATGTAGTGGTATATTTGTTTACTATAGAATTGATTTACAAATATATTAATATATTTGTTAAACCTCAGACCTTCATTTAGTGGTGTGAGTTTCAATTGACAAAATAATGTACACATTCCTTAAATTCACATCACAAACATAGAAACCTATATGTGTAATTGCATTTCAAGAAATGTATAATTCACATAATGTATAACCAATACTAATGAAAGTGAGGCAATGACATTAATGTTAAATCGCAAACAAGTTGAATCCATAAGTAGGTGTTCTTCATGAAAGGTAGAAATGGGCGGTTTACAGAGAAAACACATACACTGTAAATAATCTTGCAAAGATCTGCAAATTACTTTACCATGATTATGAAAGGTATTGAGACGAGTTTGAAATCGGACGAGTTGAAATTGGGGCGAAGGGAATCACAATCAATATTATTCAACTTACATTGGTCTTTCTGGATCAATACATCGGCGGCTAATGTCTCTTCATGGCTGCTGCGTGTCTATGAACCAGCTAACTCTTCTGTACTGTTTTATATGTTCAAGTCTATTGTTGTACAGTGAAGATATGCAAATAGGAGACAGGTCTTTTTTATGTAGAATAGTCAGATATGCAAATAAGAGTCGCGGTTATTGAATACTGATGTTAATTAATTAACGTTTATTATTCTTTTTACTCAATTTACATATCGTTGTTTTATCTGTTACATACATTTTTTATATGAAAATATAGTAAAAGATATTAACTGATTTTAGGTTGATAAATTTGGAAACAGGCGAAATTCTAATACAGAAGTACAAATGTATCGATATAATGGATCCTATTGTTTTTGGCCAAGCACTTTAGCAAAACCAACACACAATTATAACTACAAAAGGGAACATTCCAATCAAGTACAAAGACACGTGAATAACAAAAGAATACAATTAGAAGAAACAATGGAAAATGCTATTAGTAGCGAGAACAATAAGTATCTAAAACCTAATCTCCGGTAATGTTATTATAGCTTTTGTTAGTTATAGTATCAAGTTCAAGTTAGAGTGCTGGGCTTGAAACAAAGGGAACCATTAGATTAGCTTTCAAAGAAGAGACTGGATGTCTGGAGACATCGATGTCGGCTAAATGTCAAACAAACTTATTACAATTTCAAAGGAATAGAATTCATAGTATGCATTCATAGTCGGCATTGACTGTCATAAGAATATATTGTTATAGAAAGTATTTGTTAAGATGGCAACGAACATTGATGCGTGGCAATGATAATTTGAATATCATGTGATCATATGTAAATATAGTAAACTCCCAACCAATCGGATGTTTGAAACGTCTCTTGACGCCGGATGCAGATTTAGAATAAGAATTGTGTTGTGATATTAATATGCGTTGCATATCGAGAAACGCCCCTTTTCTGGGCTATAAGATAGGATAACTATTGTAACTAGATATAGAGAGATATGGGTGGAGTGATGGATAGCAGCTTGGGACTTGTTGGGTAGATTTTTATATCTCCCGAACCTGTGTTGAAGTGGTGTTTGAGCCAGTGCTGATCAATAAATCATCTTGTAGTCATATCTTGGTCTAGTCCCTGTGCAGTGATTCTGAGAGTACCTCTTGCTAGCTAATTCCCTGCTAGAAGTTAAGTTGCTATATCGAAAGAGAATACCATAAACGAACCGCTAGCAACATATCCATACAGTAACCTTTGGTGAAAGTGTTAATAATTTCTACCTTTCATAGGAGGACAATTCATTAATTGCCAACTTTCTCCAACTTTTTCCATTTGTTATTTTCAATGACTTGGAATGAGAGAGGACAGGTTTGCAACAACCTTATCTTTAAAAGTGTAATAGTGTTCCAGAGAAAATATGAACACTTTCCGTGTTGTTTATGGGATGTAGACACGTGTTGAAAACCGTATTACGACACAAAATATGTGTCACAATTGTACAGCTATTTTGAGAATGCTAATGTGTTTTGTCAATAATCGCTAGGGATTTTATGGACACTTTTAGTTTGCTTTCATATATTGAGACTGAAACATACTGGAAATGGATGTCTATTAGTCTGATATTTTTGAAAGTCATTTGTGATATGTCGACATTTGACGTGAGGGTTGAATAGTTTCAGTCAATCATGGACGTGCTAATATTTTCGTCGTTCAGCCAAAGAAAATATGAGTCACCTAAGGGGCCTTTGTCACGACTCGTCTACCGACTCGTAGTTACAATCCTTCGGTCACGAGTATTTTCCGGCTGAATGTTTTTTTATAGTGTTTTAACATTACTAGTATACTATAGTCATTTAGGAATACATTCATTTAGACATTCACTGACAGACATTCACAACAATAGGAATGAAACACACCCAGCTAAATGAAAATGTACTTTATTGTTACATTTCAATATATCAAACAAACAAACAAACAAACAAACAAACAAACAACAACAAAGGTGGCACAAAGAAACCTGGGGAAGCATGCAACAATTGCTACCCAAATCATACCATTTTGAGAGATAACCTCTTTATGTTGTAATCTATGATGCAAACCTTAACACATTTTCTATGACTATCTTTATTTCAGACAAAAGTTTTACAACCAGACATTAATGAATGAATGAATGCAAATTGAATTTCCAAACAAAGAACTATAAATTTAAGTTAAACACTGAAACCATTCAAAATGAATATACAGTAGACCCTCGCTAACTCGCGGGTGTCCGGGTCCATCAAGAAACCCGCGACTTAGCGAGGGTCGCGACTTAGCTTACTTGACTTACTTGTACTACCAAATCTACTTAAAACACAACAGTTACTCTGTAATGAACTTAAACTCTAAACTTAAAAAGTGTGATGGACACAAAAAGATAAACATTACGCGCACAGTATGTGGGAAAACATATACAAGTTATTTAACAACTAAGCTACTACTCAGTTGGATGTTTACTCTGTGTAAAATTCAAATACTAAACCTTTCTCACTAACTAACATGGCATTTAACCCCTATGGATTCTCATATGTCTTAACAAGGTTCCTTGTTGTCTGAAAGTCTTTCCACATACGTCACATTTGTTTGGCTTCTCACCAGTATGGATTCTCATGTGATTCACCATGCTTACATTCTGACTAAAACGTCTTCCACACACATCACATTGATATGGCTTCTCACCAGTATGGATTCTCATATGTTTGACCATACTTTCTTTTTGACTAAAGGGTTTTCCACATACATCACATTTGTATGGCTTCTCACCAGTATGGATTCTCATGTGTTTGACCATTCTTTGTTTCAAACTAAAGGTTTTTCCACACATGTCACATTGATATTGCTTCTCACCAGTATGTATTCTCGTATGGCTGATCATACCTTCTTGCTGACGCCATGTCTTTCCACACACGTCACATTGATATGGCTTCTCACCAGTATGTATTCTCATGTGTGTGACCAGGCTTTCTTTCTGACTAAAAGGTCTTCCACACACATCACATTTATATGGCTTCTCACCAGTGTGTAATCTCATATGTTTGACAAGGCTTCCTTTGACATTCCATGTCTTTCCACACACGTCACATTTATATGGCTTGACACCAGTATGGTTTCTTAAATGATAAGTCAGTGCACTTTGGTCAATGAATGTCTTTCCGCACACGTCACACTTATATGGCTTCTCACCAGTATGGATTCTTCTATGTCTGACCATACTTCCTTTCTGACTGAAAGTGTTTCCACACATGTCACATTCATACGGTTTCTCACCAGTATGGATCATCATATGTTTGGTCACATAACTTTGGTCAATGAATGCCTTTCCACATACTTCACATTTGTGTACTTTCTCACCAATATGGATTTTCATATGTCTAACTACATTACCATAGTCAGAAAATGCCTTTCCACACACGTCACATTTGTATGGCTTTTCACCGGTATGAATTCTCATATGTGTGACCATACTTCCTTTGTGTCTGAACGTTTTCTCACACACATCACATTTGTATGGCTTCTCACCTGTATGAATTCTCATATGTGCAGTCATGTGTCCTTTCGTCTTCAATACCTTTCCACATACCTCGCATTCGTCATTGGAGTTAAAACTTATCTGGGAATGAATGTCCAGTCCTTCCATAATTGATGTACTATATAAATTATATTGGTCCTCTCTATGTATTTTATCTGCAATATATGAAATGAAATGGTTACAAATATTGGTGTAAGTTGTCATACTTAACGATGATGTCAAAGTTCATTGTTTCAATTCTTTATTTACTTTGATCAATTGGGTATGAAATTGAATTCGTCCTGGACATCCTTTTTACAGTGTGGACAATATCTCGTACGCCTTAATATACCATGATCTATAACGTATAACGCCCAGTTTCTATGTTTAAATTGTGGGACGAGAGACGATATACAAACTTGGTATCGGCTTACCTAAATAATATTGCAAACGGAATGCATCATTCATTTCAGCGATGCATGAATTTGTGGCGCGAGGCTCTGTTGCGCTTGATCAAAAATCCTTTTGCCTAATAACCACCCAAACGCTATATGCATGCAACTAAGACGATTGACAGAGTGTTATGCAATATACACGCAGATGCCACATTCACTACGGACTCTACTTACTTGTCTGTGCTACGGATCACTAGCACAGTGACCTCTGATGAAAGGGGAGAAGTTGGTATCCCAGACATAACTTCCATTCTCTTCCAGTAGTGAAATCGCAACGTCAATAACAGTAAAATATCAACAGATAACTATGTAACGTTTTTGAACAAATGAAGTAAAATCTCTCAAAGAATACCGACACCCGCCCAAACGTGTCCGAAATTCAGTGATGACCGAGTTAAATTCTCCTGAGTGAAAGAGGGCGACTTTATTGACCTACACATAGATAAGTAAACTACTTATTTGTGACCTCCAGCATGTCTCCTCGTCTCTTCGTATTTGGTGTGTTGTGATTCGCCAAATATTAACTCGTCCCATTTCCAACTCATCTCAATTTACTTCTAACCACATTTGAAACACGCCAGATAAATAATAATGCTAAATTTGTTCGACTTACATTGCTCTTTCTGGATCACATCGGCGGCTACTGTCTCTTCATGGCTTTTGCGTGTCTGAGAACCACTAACTCCTTTATACTTTTAAATATTCAAGTCTATTGTTATACAGTGACGACGGGACACATTGTTTGAATAGTGGTTTACAAATAAAGGGTATGTCTATTTATATTGAAGTGATATGCAAATAAGAGACAAGTTGAATACTGACACTCTTAACTTAAAAGTTGATGGACAAAGAAAGATAAACGTTACTCGTACAGTATGTGGGAAAACAGATGCAAGTTGTTTCACAGCTAAGCTATTACTCATCTGGATGTTTACTCTGTGTAAAATTCAAGTACTAAACCTTTCTCACTAACTAACATGGCATTGGAGTTAAAACTTATCAGTGAATGCTTATCCAGTCCTTCCATAGTTGATATACTATGTGAATTATACTGGTCCTCTCTATGTATGTGCAATATATGAAATGACATATTTACAATTATTGGTTTAAGTTGTTATACAAAACTATGTTATCATCATCATTTATACACTTCGTCCATAATAATGGAATGTCTGTGTTAACCAACACAGGTGAGATTTAGAGCCCTTCCTTTTATCTCTGCTATATCTATTGCCAATATTGACGATATATCCTGTGATAATGCACCCTTACATAAAAGGAGCTGATATAAACAATGCATCCATCATATCTGAAGCGTATCGGACCATAGAAGTATAACCCACGATCGGACTAACACTCGGCTAAATCTGTATGAACAGTTTGTTCTGGACAAACGACTAACCCTGTCTAACCACTATACCTCAACTGACAATGTTGATTAGAAAAGTTTAAATTGGAAACATGGGTTTGTAAATCCTTTTTGTTGGTGGTGGTCTACAGTTTGGGAACATGTTTCGACTACAACAAAAAATATAATAGAACACGTATGTACGAATTGATGAGTGCATAGTCACATGCAGACACAAGAAAATAAATGGTTTGTAGGGAAAGAATGAAACACATAATATATTAATATCTCAGAAATGATAGGGAACCGAGTATTAGTGAGATATCTAGAAAATAGAAGTATCAACCCATGTCTACACTAGAACGTGTACGTGGTGCATATATTGGTGATGATGAATTCATTCCGTACTCTTTACTAAACCAATTATCCATGCCACATTCAATGTCACATTGGTCTTTACGAAATCAAGTAACGTGCATGCATGAAATATTAGATGTAAACTTGTTCAACTTACGTTGATTTTCTGGATCACTGTGTTGGCGGTTAGTGTTTTTTTTTACAGCTTTTCCGTGTCTATGAACCAAATAACTCCTCCACACTGTTTTATATTTTCAAATCTATTGTTATGCAGTGAAGATATGCACATAGGAAACGATTTTATTCATATTGAATAGTGCTATGCAAATTAGAGACGCGTCTATTTATAATGAATAGTGATATCCAATATGAGAGGCGTGTATTTAAGTTGTATTATTCTTTGCAAAGTTTCTCTGCTGGGGAGTAGACATGTTATCCCTGGTGGTGAGATGGTAACAATGTGATAGCAACTCCATGGTTACATAATGATGGAAGAAGGGGCGTGATTATCACATGATTTAGGCCCATTGTTTTGTCAGTGTCCGATTTTCATCAAGAATGTGTTAATGGGAGTAAATTAAAATACGGAGTGGCTATTACCATGGATACCTCAAGGTTATTACCACCATATGGATGGCAATGATAGCGAATTGGCTCTAGCAGTGTCAGACATACCAATGGCTCTTTGCATTTACCTAACAAATGAACCATCGCAAAATGTCGCACAAGTTCGATAAACGAAGATCGTTGGTTTAGAACAAAACCCCTCCCCTAAATGAACGTTCACAGTTGTGACATCGACACGTTTATATTGTTATGTTAACCATAGGGGCGTGTAATATTTCATAGATATATATTCCTACAGGAAAATGTTTTTCCTTACATGTAATAATAATAATAACATTTATTTCTTATTACATAATTGCATAAAAATCTCAATGTGCTTCTTCACATGTAGGAATATTGGGATGGGGGTTGGGGGGAGGGGCAAGTGCGTTTAGTAACACCCGTGAATGTTTAACCATTAACCATTAATGTAAGGGGTCAGACTTGATTAGCAAAGCTATTTTCTGACTCCTATTGCCTGTATAAATTGTGTATAAATATTTTTTTCCCAAGTGATCTGTAATTATTTCTTGTACAGGTAATAAAAATCAATCAATCAATCAATATATAGTCAAAAAGTTGTGATTTTAGTCTGTAGACCACGAAAACAACAATTGATATCAATGAAATATTACACGCCCCTATGATGTAAAGTATGATGAACACTGTAACGGTTACACTACTACAATCGATGCAATGTAAAAAAAACATTATGGTAAACATGAAGTTTCAACCTTATGAACCTGTTCACTGAGATGATGGCGTGGAAGTTTTCAAAATTTGGTTAGAAGTGCGCGAAAATGAAGTACAGCAATTGCGTTGTCGTCAGATCCCCTCCCTCCCTCCCTAAACGAACAAAGTTCGCTTATTGATGAGTCCGTGTGACTAAGTGCTATCTCGAAAGTAAGATACATCGTGCCGCCCTCACCGTCCAGGCGTCCTCCTCTCACCCTGGGAGGGGTTGACCGATGTGTGAGGGCGCCCCGACACGGCGTAGCTTTCAGACTATAAAGTGCGATCGTCCCTGATAAGATCTCATAGTTCACCGCCGTAAAGCTAACAGTTACATGACTATCCATCTCCATACGTATGTGATCAGTAAGATCGTGGATGTATCTTCTCTCATACACCCATGGTGAGATCATCATGATCATTATAGTGAACTGGTATCTGTAGAATAAGATGTACCGAAACCCATATTCTTTTGATATGTAATACAGAAGATTAATGATGGTATCGTTAGTTTTGAGTTTGAGATTTTTCTTTTTCCTGGTTGTTTTTTTGTTTGTTTGTTTTGTTTGTTTGTTGTTGTTGTTGTTGTTGTTGTTGTTGTTTTTTTGGGGGGTAGCTTTTCTCCTTTCGAGATTTAACGTCGCTGTGTTGATGTTTACATCGGCATTGACAAAAGCTCAAACAGATAAGAAAGAAAAAACACACCCAAGAATCAAAACTAACGCTACAATAATAATCGCAGCTACATGATGTAGATTGTAGGCAGTAGATCCAGGCCTACACGTTCATATATGTTATGTACGCAAGATGGTAGCATATGATAGATAAATAACATTCCAGGAGGGTTTTTTTAGCGACAAAATATAACCCGCGTATGAATACAGACTGGACATTTCTTTCAATCGTAGAAGAGAACGTCCCCTGTCACTGTTACGCCTGATGGCATTACATGGTCAAATCAGTAGAGTTCAAAGGTTGCTGCACATGCGCATGGCAGATATATGCAAGGCTGTGATCTACGATCGCTGTTCGCATGTCGGAAATAAAGGTAAGTTACTGCATTTTCTGGTGTTATGGTGACATTTGCTTGTCCTCTTACTGTTCTTCGTAGACCACTTGTACTCGAAGACTTGTTGACTAAGATTCGTGAGCGCGTATAAATGGTACACTACATACAATGACTGTACTGTCGAGCCAGACCCGATATTACTAGCTCATTAGCTGCAATAATTGTAGCGTTTGATGTGATTTTGAGGGCTTTTTCGTGCCTATTTTCGTTCCGATGTCTAACCCGAATCAAACGCTACAATTCCTCTAATGCAAACGCAAATAGACGGAAGCGATTCAGATCGGAATCGCAAAGTTGAATGAATATTTCTGCTATATTACGCCTTACCTGCCAAAATATCGGGCATTTCCGAACGCCGACATATTATTAGTATATTACGGAACCTTCAAGACCAAAGATATGTTCGACATTACCATAATTTCCCCCGAAAAACAGTCAAATACCACAGTATCAAGCAGAAACAGAAGTAGCAGAAGAGACAGGTTTTAGCTAGTTAATATGAATATAACACATAAACCAAAACTACGCCATTGGTAGTCTTACTGCTAGACGTTCGGGCTTTCTTTTGATACTATAAGCGAACGAAGTTCGCAGTGAGGGCTTGCCCGAACATCCTCGATAGGGATGTTCGGTCGTGTGTTGTATTGTATCGGAAGAACATCCGAGGTCTAGCAGATAGACTACGTCGTTGGTAGCTCGGGTCGTAACATTTCGAGTGAACTTTAGACAAGAAATGACAGAATACACAAGACATAGGTTGCAGTTAATGATCTAAAGTTGTTTTCTGTATTTTATAGAGTTGTTAGCAAGGCGACGAGTCGGAACCTCGCAGCCAATATATCCATCTAGCTATGTCGTTGGATTCTACATGTTGATAACACTAAATTACACTTTACTGGGCGTTGATATAATCACGAATGTATTAGGCGTAATAAAAAAATGTGTGGTTCCGGTTACCCTCAATTTTAGAATAGGTGGGGTAGGTAGATTTTTTATTTTATTTTATTACATATATTTTTTTCCATATTTGAGTGTCTAGTTCAGGTTTTCCATTATTTTCCAAATGGTATCTGTTTTGTTTATTTCTTCCTATCAGATGTACAGCCATCAGAGATTGAAAGAACAGTTATAGTGTCTTTTTAAGTTGATGGCAGTTTTCGCATCCACTATTTCTCGTGAGACTTCACAATATTTCTCGTGAGACTTCACAATTTTTGTGACTTTATAATTTTTTTCTTGAATATGTGAAAAAAGTTAGGGTTGGCAGTGAAAAGTAAGGAAGGGTCAGATAATCGAGGTAACCGGAACCAAAAAAATTATTTTTTAGGCCTTAGGGAGATCAATGATATAATACCAGTATACACTTGCATGTATATGACGGGGAGCATTTCTGAACGCAAGATTTCATGTTCAAATTCATTAAGGCCTAAAAAAAAAGTTGTTTGGTTCCAGTTACCCAACCTCACCTAGCGATGCTTATCACTTCTGTGTTTGTTGTGTCGCTGTTATTGTTAATATTAGTCTAGACTTGAAATATGTCTATCTTTGTGTCAAAAAATGTAATGTCCCATGAGTGAAACACCAAACCAACACCATTTTAGCTGTAATTTTGTTATAACTATTTACCTATTGTTGTTTTTACAGTAAGCAAGGATCAACATTCAGGATATTGATTGTTGTGAGAATCTGGAAAATTCAGACAAGAGCTGTAACTACAGGTAGCCAAGTACACATTCAAGTAAATGTTACATAATGTTCAGTCATGTAGACAACATGGCTGAACATGGAAAAAGTTATGTCAACAACAAGAGACACCAGTGTGAAGTGTGCGGAAAGAGATTCATTGAGAAAGGGAGTGTGACAGCACATATGAGAATCCATACTGGTGAGAAGCCATATAAATGTGAAGTATGTGGAAGGAGATTTACGTATAAAGGAGATATGACTGTACATGAGAGAATTCATACAGGTGTAAAACCCTACTATTGCGGTGTGTGTCTAAAGGCATTCCGTTTGAGAACAAGTGTAATTAGACATATGAGACTGCACACTGGTGAGCGGCCTTACAAATGTGAAGTGTGTGGAGAGACATTCATTCAAAATGGAAACCTTAGCAGACATATAAGAATTCACCACAGTGAGCATCAATGCACATGTGAAGTGTGTGGGAAGTCATTCACTCACAAGGGCAATTTGACTGAACATTTGAGAATCCATGCTGGTGAGAAGTCTGAATGTGATGTGAGATGAAAGGTTTTGTATTAGATAGACAGGAAAGATGACAAAGTGTATGCAAATCATCACTTGGGATCACCAGTAACATGTGTATTATGTAGTCAATCTGATTAAAATCTGATGTAGTGTACACAACACAATTTCTTTTTGGCTGTTATGTTTACTGTAATTTGTCCTTTTGTGAGCAGCCATTACATAAATTTGACACATTACCATAGTTTTTCCCAAGCCACACAAGAGTGCTCGATGAATTCTCTCAACCAATGAAAATGCGTAATGTGCCAAAACATACAGGTACAGTACTTCAGAGAGCTCTGTTCAAAAAGCGCTTGAGCACAGAGCGCAGACAACGATGATATCATTATTGTTTGGTGGTTCGCTTTGTTACAGTTTTGTTATGGATTCTAGTTGGCTACTCATAAGTATGAGATCCCTGTGCAATCACAAACAAGTAAGTTGTCGGTGGTACAATGAACTGCTACACTTCATCTGTACTGATTTAATAGTAAAAATAGTGTACAGCATGCATGTTGTAGTAATGTATGTTGGGGCAAATGGCAATTTCACATTGACGATATTACTTGTAAGTTTAGTAGTATTTGTAATTATTTTCTTTTGTACAAAATAAAAACAAAGTTGTTATTATATCACATGATGTCTGATAAGTGTTTAGGACGCCTTCAGTAATTACAGCCGGAATATTTTTTTTCACATTCTTCAAAGTCTACTCCCGGGTTTCCACTTCTTTCCTCATTGTGAACAAATAACGACTACTCTCTTACCCGTAAAATCGTTATGATTTCAATCGACAAAAAATACACGCATTAGGATGCTGTTTCGACTGATGAATGTCATGAGAAATTTGAACATACCAACAGTTTATACATGACATGGATTTTGTGTTGACTATCTCGAACCTCGGACCACTAATGGTCTGAGCTCGAACTCACGCCTGCTATCATGGATGTATAAGAGAACTAATACATCCATGCCTTGCTAAAATACACCACAGACAAGTACTTTCTTACTTGTCTAGGAATACACATGCAAAAGATCACAGTACATACAATACATCTGTAAAGTCATCCCCATGTCAAAATACACACACAAGCTGCATAAACCCTCATGTAAACATCAGAAATGTTAGGACTATGGAGTGAAGTATCTACTTGTCTGACAAAAATCCCAGTGGGTAGGACGAAAATCTTCCCAGAGCGTGACCTACTTCAGAGCCATACAACATAACTTGCCTATCATCACAGTGTGTAACTTTTTCCTTATTTCTGCATTTTTCATTCAATATGCTCTTTATTATAATAATAAATTTGACAGTTCCTAACAAGTAATAACTCAACTAAATCTCGCTCGATTTTCAATGTTTTCGCAAAACCTTTTACCTTTACCGATGACGTAGTGATGCTATAGAAAACAAACACCACCGATGGTTTCAAAAGAACTGAACAAAGGATACCCTTGAAGTCTACCTTAGACAACTATCAAATTCGTATTAACACCTCGGAACAATACCCATTGCTAATCTGTCTCTTACTTGTCAGTGAACTCAAGACTAAAGAAATATTGTAATGAAAAGCATTCAACTATAGAGAATGAAAGCATGACTGCTGGTAGGGGGTGATATCAAACAGAATTAATGAGACACTTCTCTAAAGAATAAATTAATATTAATTAGTTCCACGTCAACGATATACGGGTACATGAAGTGGGTATAAGGTTTAATCCAATCAGAAGTCTTGAAATGACTAGTGCTCGAGGCGTAGCGTTTAATTTGTTTTGCATGTGTTTTGTTATGTGGAAAAGTCCAGTTTCTGTGCCATATTTGTTACATTTTATGGTGCTAGGGCTTCATATCTCTTAAGAGCTGATTTTCTCCAGAGACAGAACTGTTGTAGTGGCCGATGTAGTGATCCGGAAAGATCAACGTAAGTCGAACAAGTTTACGACTATTTTATTCAAACACGTTAAATGATTTCGTAGAACTCACTTATAGGTCAATGTAATATGATTTCACGACACCGTTTAGGAAAGGTCATAAATGATTAGCCTTTGAGGGGTTAATACAACAATTTACTCGATGTCAGCACACATAAAAATATGTATCAAGTGTCAACGTGAATCGACAGAGGTTGGTATTGAATATGGCGGGACGCTTTGAATTTGTTGCCTCAGACTGACACAACTTATGAGTATATTTTTACATACAATCGAATTATCTCTATTTATGACCAGATTTGTGTGTGTCCCAATCACTAAAATACTAAGTATTTATAACATAGATTTTATTTCAATACTATACACATAAGATTGAAAAAGATGCGTTCGAAAAAAAAGTGATGTTAGGTACATTGTTTCTAGCAATCAACTTGTGTATGTGTGTCACTGCCATCCATTTCATGCTAATAGTCACACTACTGTGTTGTGGTACACATACATAATAATTTGATAGCTAAGTGGCTTGCAGAAATACAGAAATGTGTGGTTGAACTAAAACAGTTGTAACAGTATAATAGGATATGTTCTTAGACAGCTTGTTACAGTACAATAGGAAAAGCGAAGGTCAACCATATGTCCTGAGACAGTTTGATGTAGTACAATGGAAACGGGAGTGATCTCCGCTAGCATAATTAATTCTTTGTAACTAACTATACAACTTTAAGAGCTGACACAGGACTAAAGACAAAAGACGGGTATTGAAGCAACTGCATAAAAGAATTCATTAATATCAATAAGTCCACGTCAGAGATATAAGATTTTAATCCAATCAGCAGTCTTAAAATGTCGTAGAATATGAATTGTAATGCATTTTTTATATATGTAGAAACGCCCAATTTCTGTGCTATATATATATGTTACATTTTAATAGTACTGAGATGGAGGTCCTTATGAGTAGAATCTGGAGGGTGGAATCTAAGGGATAAGTCTATGGTGAAAGCTGGTTTTCTCCATGGAGGTATTAAGTCCTTCAGTCCTTCAGGAACGCTAAAAGTGGTGTGACTGGTCTTTACAACTGTTGATTTCGATGTTTTGCAGGAGTGCATTATCACAGTCATAAATATTGGCGACGAACATAGAAAAGTGATAAGAAATTGCTTTAAATCCCACTTGCTGGATGATACAGACATCCCATCATACACGTGTTGTATGTATACTGTAACACGTAAACGGTGATAACAACATTACCTATAACAACTTAAACCATGAAATGTTTGTAACATTTCATTTCAACTATTTCAGGTAAACAAACGACGAGTCAGAATTTACATAGCACATCAATTATGGAAGGACTGGACATTCATTCACTGATAAGTTTTAACTCCAGTGACAATTCGTATAAATGTGGGGTGTGTGGAAAGGTATTCAGGAAGAAAGGAAACCTGGTTGCACATATGAGAATCCATACCGGAGAGAAGCCATACAAATGTGACGTGTGTGGAAAAATGTTCAGACATAAATCAGCTATGGTCAGACATATGATAATCCATCCTGATGGACAGCCATGTACATGTGAAGTGTGCGGAATGACTTTCGGAAATAAAACACACATGGTCATACATAGGAGAATCCATACTGGTGAGAAGCCATGTAAATGTGACGTGTGTGGAAAGACATTCAATCTTAAAAGTAACTTGACCAAACATATGAGTATCCACACTAGTGGGAAATCATATAAATGTTATGTGTGTGGAAAGAATTTCACACAGAAACGATATATGGTTAAACATATGAGAAAACATACTGGTGAGAAGCCGTATAAATGTGACGTGTGTGGAAAGAATTTCGGACAAAAAGCAACTATGGTTGCACACATGAGCATCCATACTGGGGAGAAGCCATATAAATGTGATGTATGCGGAATGACTTTCAGAATGAAAGCAAACATGGTCAGACATACGAGACTCCATACAGGTGAGAAGCCATATAAATGTGAAGTATGTGGAAAGACGTTTAGTCGACAAGAACTTGTGGTATTACATACGAGAATCCATACTGGTGAGAAGCCATATCCATGCGAAGTATGTGGAAAGGCTTTCGGTCAGAAAGTAAATATGGTCAGCCACATGAGAATCCATACACATGTGAAGCCATACAAATGTGAAGTGTGTGGAAAGACATTCACTGCCTCAAATCACTTGGTCAAACACATGAGAAATCATACTGGTGAGAAGCCATATAAATGTGAAGAGTGTGGAAAGTCTTTCAGTCAAAAAGGAGACATGGTCACACATAGGAGAATACATACTGGTGAGAAGCCATACAAATGTGACGTGTGTGGAAAGCCTTTCAGTCGGAAAGGAGACATGGTCACACATAGGAGAATACATACTGGTGAGAAGCCATACAAATGTGACGTGTGTGGAAAGCCTTTCAGTCGGAAAGGAGACATGGTCACACATAGGAGAATACATACTGGTGAGAAGCCATACAAATGTGACGTGTGTGGAAAGCCTTTCAGTCGGAAAGGAGAAATGGTCACACATAGGAGAATACATACTGGTGAGAAGCCATACAAATGTGACGTGTGTGGAAAGCCTTTCAGTTGGAAAGGAGACATGGTCACACATAGGAGAATACATACTGGTGAGAAGCCACACAAATGTGACGTGTGTGGAAAGCCTTTCAGTCGGAAAGGAGACATGGTCACACATAGGAGAATACATACTGGTGAGAAGCCATACAAATGTGACGTGTGTGGAAAGCCTTTCAGTCAGAAAGGAGACATGGTCACACATAGGAGAATACATACTGGTGAGAAGCCATACTAATGTGACGTGTGTGGAAAGACATTCACTCAAAGTAGTCAGAAGACTAACCATATGACAGTCCATTAAGGTGAAATGTCGTACTCATGTGAAGTGTTTCATTCATTTACACAGCAAACACAGTTCACCTAGCTAAGTAGTAGCTAAGCCATGAGATAACTTTTGCCATTAACTGTACATGTACCAATAATATTTTTTAATATGGCAACTGTTAAGTATAACATAGGGAACTTGCAATCCAGACTGAGCATGCTCAGACGCAAAGGACTATAGGATTATCTGGGGTCATCGTATTACCTAATCTGGAGCTACCGATAAAATAAACCTCCCACAATGGCCAGGTTGACTATGAATTGATCATTTGTGGTTACAAACAATTTAACAATATTGTATTTAATACTAATTGATTAGCATTTATTATCACATTTCCCATGATGCAACATTCAACATGGCGGGTTTGCAAGTTCCCCTATTGAATACAGAATTGTGTTGTTAATAGATTTGGCACTACACACATGGTAAACATGTTAATTGTTCAATTTAGGTTATATTTCATTGTAATAAATAAATAATTTTTTTTCCATGATTACCCTTCTTTCTTTGTTTAGCCGTTGTTGTTGTTATTGTTGTTGTTTGTTTGAAATTATTAAATGTAACGATAAAGTGCATTTTCACTTGACTGGGTGTTATTCATTCCTATTGTTGTGAATGTCTGTCAGTGTTTACTAAATGAATGCATTCCTCAATGACTGTAGTAAGGTTAACACTATAATAAACAGCGTGTTTGGTTATAGAATATGGGAAAAACTTCAGCCTGGCCAATCCATTGTACTAAATTGCTCGTCCCTTACACTACTCTGATCAATGTTACCTTAGTAAATGACGTTTTACCGTCCCAATGGAAATGGGGGAAAGTTTCCACTATTTACAAGGATGGGGGTAACACAAACCCATCAAATTACAGACCTATTACACTTCTGCCTGTCTACACGTTCCAAGCGTTCTACATGGTCCTTGTCAATATCCTTTGATATGTAAGCTATACAAAATTGCCGTCAGTGATGTGGCCCTAAATTGGTTTAAGGATTATCTGACAACGAGAAAGGAGAGTGTCAATCTAAATGGAACACTAAATGAGCCACTCCCAGTTGAATATAGTGTACCTCAAGGGTCCATACTTGACCCCTTATTTTTTATTGTTTTTATAGACAGTTTGCCAAATGTTGTTTCTGAATGTAAAGTAGTGTTATATGCTGATGATACAGCGCTTTTTTATGCAAGTAAGGATGTTAGTGAAATTCAGGGGACACTAAACTGCGACCGAGGTAGGCTCTCTGATAATAAACTTACCTTAAATGTAAGCAAAACTAAAAGTATGCTACTCGGCACGTCCAAACGTCTGATCTAAAGTCTTCAACATACAGATAGCAGGCCAAATGGTGGAGCTTGTCCAGGCTTTTAAATACCTTGGTGTCTGGATTGACTCCCACTTAAATTGGAAAATGCATATAACTAAGATCTGTTACAGTAACAAAATATCACAAAGGCTGGGTGTGGTAAGACCATATCTTACATTTGATACTACAAAGATGCTTTATAATGCGATGGTACTGCCACTGTTTGACTGCACTGCAGTAGTGTGGTCAAACAGTGGTACGACTTTGCTGACCAGACTTCAGAGGCTCCTAAATAGAGCAGCCAGGATAATCCTTCAGCGTGGGCCTAGGATCCACTCTCTTACTATGTTAGATGTCGTGTAATGAGCGTTTTGCTTTTCAAAAGGCGTGCGTTTATTTTAAAGTTCTTCATAAACTAACATTAAAAGTATTGTCATTAGAGGAAAGATAGCCACATAGAGCAAGTACTTAACACTTTTGCTGAAGTTTATTGTATCGGTGAAAATGATATGTAAATGAATTAAAAGAATAATCAAAAGGTGAATTAATTACTTCTTCTGTAACTCACATTGTTGACACCGTTTTCAGACAACAACTTAATAACAAAGGTAGGTGTTAAGTGCTGATTTTGCCAACCACGTCGGTCACCTAGGTGACTTTATAGTATAAACTGCCTGTACGCCATCAAAGGACAAAAATATCATTTTTTGCAGCTTTTTAATGATTAAATCTTTGTAATTACAATTTGGAAGAACTTTTAATAAGCGATGCTATGGAATCACGTGTTATCTCGAATCATGATCAAACACATGTCATGAACATTATATATATGGAGGGGGGGGGTCATGTTTTAGAATTACGTGATGGGGGGGGGGTGTCAGTCTGTTTGAGTCGGTTTTACAGAGAAGGGTCAGTAACTTTTCGTTGGCCCCATGGAAAACAATCACTGACACCCCCTCCCCCACCCCCACCCCCGCCCCATACCTGAGAAACTGACCGGTCCTTTACAATCTTTATATTTTGGTACGTACACATATGACATTTCTGTAGATCTTTCCTACGCATTTCCTGGAAATGTAATAGGCCTGTACGTTTTTTGTCAATATTATTTTGAAAACAATATTCGATAATTTTGAGTATCGTCGTTTGACTCCTTTGGGTCCTGGGTGACACGAGATGTCGGTAGGACGAGATGACTCGCGAGATTTAGATTTAGAATAAATAGACTATTAAACTATGTACTAGTGACTTTTTTGAACAATGGTGATGACAGATGTAGGTCGCTATAGGCCAGGGACCTTTTGTTGATGATAGGTTGCTAATTTACATGTTGACAGATAAACGTCTGGTAGGTTTTGTGTGCATCCAATCAGCGATAAGCAGCCAACTTCTCTCTCATGTGCGCTGCCATCAAGGTCTGAAGGGTGAACTTGTACTGTGTGCTGTCTTGCTGTCAACACAAGGAATTCGCAACCTACGCCACAGGACACTACACTAATTTGAAAATGGTTACTGTTTGGACTACGGAACTGTACGTGGTACCGGGAAAATGGGTGAGTTCTAGCTCTGCAGACAATTTGTTATACAATAAGCCTATACCATAGGGACTGTTTGAAAGTCATTTCAACTCCACATTTTACGTCTATGACCACTTGCTGCCACGTGTAGTATAATCCCGAATCGTTGGATAATTAGTAGTAGGGCTAGTTGTTGTAACGTTCGTTTTGCTTTTGAGTTGTTTTTCTTTCTGTTTTTGAGTGTTTTCATTCCACTGTTTATCCGCAAAACAAGCTCTACAATATCCCTGATGGCCAAACTCAAATAGACGAGATCACAATGAAAACGTCAGCGAGATATCAACGTACTATCCGTTTCAAACTGCATGCCACAGTGCGTTTTAACACTTTCCCCGATTCTGCCTCTGAACATTTCGCGGGTCTTGAAGGCTCCCAATCTGATTAAAATCCGATGTAGATGTCGGCTAATCGTTCATTGCTATTTTACCTTCGTTATTTTGCCTGAATTGACCTTCTTGGTGTGCATGTTTACATTTTTTAGCCTGGTAGAGGAGGCGATCAGGCTAAAAATGTAAACATGTACACCAAGAAGGTCAATTCAGGCAAAATAACGAAGGTAAAATAGCAATGAACGATTAGCCGACATCTACATAGGATTTTAATCAGATTGGAAGGCTCCGTAATTAATATCGGAGTTAGGAAATCTAAGATTTTTCGCAGGTAAGGCCTAATTTAGTAGAAAAATCTACCCAACTTTACGAAGCAGATGTGATTCGCACCTGTTTGTTAACGTTAATAAGGGTTCATTTCCAGTTAAACATCGGAACGAAAAAATAGCAGAAGAAATCAACTGAAAACAAAACGAGCGTTACAATTATTGCAGCTATAGTAAGGCCTGTCATCACCGTAATGACGTATCGAAGCTTGATTTCATTTCATATACTATTGTTTTAGTAATATAGCCTACACTGTTCTCAATTGATATGTTGTTATCTGTCGTCTCAGCGAGTTTTCACCTAAGCACTTATGTCGACGGTGAACAACGAGGGTCACTCGTTAATCAGGTATTCATATAAATATGAATGGAGACTAAACTCGTTGGAACCATATGCAAATCTTTAGATTCCGCCAATCAAAAATCATTTTCATTAGCTGTCAAATTTGAATTTGCTGGGCTCAGACACTACAGCCCCCAGAGGTTTTAGAAAAAGGTGTTATCTCTCTACTCGTCATTGGTTAACGTTGTACGACGTTGGCATGCAAAATAATGCAATGAGATGTCAATTGAAATATTTAAGTATCAAGTTAAACCATCACTAACTTAACAGAAACTTAGTGGATTTAAAAGTATGACATTTGCAAGCGAAACAACAAATTATTATATCATTCCCTTAATCATTAGGTAGTAAAATATGTATACTTTGACATGGCAATTTTTTTTAATAACGAATGCGACATTTCGATCTTGTGGCAAAGACGACGGGATGAGTCTACAGACTTTGATCACTCCAATTTCAGAGACATAAACATTGAATAATTAAATCATTGTGTAATCAAGGTTTGGTCAAAATGTCGTATTCGTTTGGAATTTACTTTTCCAAAGTAAATATATTTGAAATATTTATCTAACATATATTTTGATTTTAATGTCCAAATACTTAGAGATTACGATTCATCAAAGGTCAAAATATTCAAGGCAATAAACTGTTATACCTCATATCGACTTTCATTTGCCGGTTGTGGCGTCTAGCCTGGCTACTTTCAAAGCGACTGTTTGTTTAAAGTGGCCATATGGATGAGAATTTGGTATTTATTTTGGATTTTTATTTGATAAAACAGCTTCACTATGTTTTTCTACTTGAAAAAATAATGCGAAATAACATATACCAAGTCCACGTTCACATCTCAATAAACGGCAAAACATTAAACAATGTGTAAAATGTTTGTTATTGTACGTACAATAACAAACTTTTTACACTTTTTGCATCTTTTTACAATGTATTGAGTTATGAACATGGACTTGGTATATGTTCTTTCGCATTATTTTTTCAAGTAGAAAAACATGGTGAAGCTGTTTTATCAAATAAAACCCCAAAATAAATACCAAATTCTCATCCATATGACCACTTTAATATGATAGTACTATTGATGATCCGTGTATATCTCCATGCATACTTGATAGGACACTTTTATGGCAACCTTTATTTTGTCCAAAGCGAAACTGGGAATAACAAAGTTTTCGTCAATTTATACCTCGTACTATATTTGCACAACAATGTCTACGTTCATTCTAAAATTTGCATAAGACTTACGTTCACTTTTGTCGACGTTGAATATTCATTATTATCAATATCTAAATGACGTTTTCGTCTATCTATACGCTGCACTGTATTTACATAACAATGGATTTCGTCCACGTTCGTTTTAAAATTTGCATAGGTTCATTTTCGTTGGCTAAGAATACCTTTTCATGTGCATTCGTTCTAAAATTTGCAAACTTCTACTTTCGTTGAAGTTATATATTATCAGTAGATTAAATGTGGTTTTCGTCGCTTTGTACGTCACACTGTATTTGCATAACGTTATAACAACAGATTTTCGTCTGATTTCGTTAACGTAGCATTTTATTTTCATATTATGTATTTTTTTCGTCTCTGTTTTCACTGTTTATATATACTGAGGATGAATGGAGCAAAGGAGGCGAAGAAGCGGGGAACACAATAACCAATCTTACTCAAAAATAGTTACAAACTCCATGAAATTAGTAAATTTAAAATATGTTACTTTAGTCATGTTACCTATTCGACAATGGTTCCCACAACGTCGTTACTAAATTGATCAATAATTATGAAACATACTAATTACATGAAGCATATATTTAAAACGAATTAGAAGGGAAAGTGAACAGATGGTTCAAGTCAGAAATAACGCATTAATGCGTTCTCGTCTCAAACTTGTAAGCCTATCAACCAATCACAATGTTCTTCCCGTTCCCTTAACACCTGCAAGCATGTGTACAAGAAAAGTATTCAGAAAATCAGTAAGTATGATGATAAATTGCAAATTACTTGACAAAGGAGACAATGTTTATCGTCCATAACGTTCGTATACGCTTAGGTGAATACCCACTAATTATACAATATTCCCGTTCTATCCCTTAGTTATGTGTGTACCATTCCAACATCTTGTGACAACGACCATGGGACGAGTTGCAGACCGTGAGACGATTGGCCGTAGGACGAGCGAACTTGGAAGTTGCTGTGTGACAAGCTGCTTTGGGGACCAGTGACTGCCATACCAACCGCTATGGGCTTGGAACTGAGAACACTTGTTTCGTCAAAAGTGGTGAGTACGCATGTTGTCTTAGTTTTCTCCATATGTATCAAGGTAGTGTTGCTTAGTCCGAGGTAGCTGTATTTACGAACAGTTCAACTTAAAACCGAAGTGAACGCTTCATCGACGAAAACGTAAACATGTATCACGAAGCAAAAATACCGAGGTAAAATAACAATGAACGATTAGAGTGCAAGGATAAAAGAGGGCCCCATGAAGGTCATTTTTACATTCTCGTCATACCTAGTCATACTGAGTCTGGGTTACCCAGACTCTCACCGCTGGGGGCTCTTCTTCTCACTTGATCAAACTGATCTATGCTAGTTACTCATTCGATACCCATCAGTGCACAGTGGCACGTGTGATATGTATTGCTTAGATTGCCGCTTTCTTTTGGGAAATATCATGCGAATCCTGGTGCTACAAAAGTATCAATCTCTATACTAGTAGATATAACACACGGGTGGGAAATTACAGTCAAGACGTTGTTATATTTAGCTCATAGACAAGAAATACTACACGCCCCTCTGCATCAGTGTGGTCACATGAATTGCGCAGTCAAATCTATTGTACATTGAGTTATCGTATTTGTATGGTCACTGTGTTGTTAATGATTGATTGGGTTGGGTTCTGTTTCTGTTTCCATATTATAATTATCCGATATCAACCAATGAACACTATACTAACTGCGTGATAAAACGAAAGATTGTTGATTTTCAACACTAGGAGTGCTATTCAAACAGGACGATTAACCCAAAGGGGGACACGTATTACTTATATTGCTGTTTTCTTAAGAAAACGTGACACAAATCATGCTACTACAAATGTATCAATACATGCTCTATACATACAGTAAGATAACTTTCCATAGAGGTAGGGGAAATGTATTCAAGTCAAAATGTTGCCATAGCTAGACTCTAGACAAGGAAAACAACAATCTAGGAAATACTACACGCCCCTCTGGGTTAACCTCCAATTACTTTCATTGACTTCTGTTTGAATATTTTGTACGATGGTTCCTAATTTGTTTCCATCGATGAATTGGTTTGACTTTTATTGAATAATAAAGTAACAATATTTAAAGTCTATAATCTGCACTAGCTGCAACTTTTGTTTTCGTCAAGTAACCAAATATATATTCACTAAAAATTGGGAAGTATAAAAAGACATTGTATCTGTTACATTGTAATTAGTGGTCAATGTTACCCATAGCACCGGTGATGTAGTGGACAAGTGTCAATCTTGAGTGAAAGCTTGGTTTTGAATTTGTTGCCATGTTAAAACTGTACTAGTTTGTAACTGTAGTGTAATATGATAAATATCATTTTTTTTCAACCAGATAACCACAATCTATTCACAGAAAGTATTAAAATACCAAATTAGATATTGTATGTGTTAACCAGTGGTTGATTTTATGCATTAGTGTTGCAATAACAGGTTTAAATCATGGTCGCCGTTGAGGGCGCTATTTTTTTGGTGTGGGCCAAAAATCAGTTTGATTTGATTTATCATGTATAATGCTACAAAAAATATGTCTATCCACAGATGATTCAATACTGTTCAGGGTGTACAATATTACGAGTAAATTATTGTATCTAACAAAACATATTCAGTTACAGCTAGTTCGGCTTTAAAATGTTTTATTTCTACCATTTTAGTCTAAAATATAAGATCACATGTCATATGAAGTGAATTTTCAACAGTCAAACTTTATTCAATAATTTGGCGGAAAAATGTTTCAAATATTTCAATTGCAGTTTGGTGGGAAAGTAATACATTTTATTTGTTAAATTTGGTACAACAATTCTTAAATTCTATTCGATAATATTGGTGGGATATTAAATTGTTTTGGGAGAAAATGATTCTAACTGAAATTGTGAATCTACCATCTATATAATCATAATTATTTAGATCATAATATTTGGTACCCCTATAATATTTTATGGCATGCTAGGGGGTCAAGAAATAACATGACAATAGGACCTGTATAGTCTCACTCACCTCTAGTAATACATGGGGCAAGTGGAGTGAAAGTCAATTGTCTATCAATCAAATCAGTTCTATTTTAATGACAGGCTAGGTGATAAAATTCTAACTAGGGTAACATTAATTGGGTCTATATAAATATAATTACTAAATATTGAAATGTCAATTTTTTTGAGAACATATGGAATATTATAATCAGAGTTATTGTAGCAGTTGTGAAAAATCTTTACATACACGAATTGAGAAAGTTTTTAATGAATAATTTAAACTTGTAAGAAAATGTGCAAATGTTAACAGCACTACAGCACAACAGAAAGACAAGAAATATGATTTTTTTTCGGATTTTTTTTTAAATGAAAGAACAATAATATTTCATACAATCACAACATTTCAGATCAAGATGTTAAAAGTCAAAATTTTCTTATAAAATATTAGAAAGCTGTATAATATACCATACATCGGTTTTCAAAAAGATAAAAGATTATATAGTTTGGACACTAGGAGTGCTGTTCATAGGCAAGTGAAGGCTGTGTGTGTGTGTGTGTGTGTTTTGACGACGGTAACTACATCATTTTCTAGTGTTTCACTAAAGTTGCGTTCTCAACTAGGTAAAGAATTTTGCCAAGTTTGTTTCTGATAAAAGGAATTATATATAATTTGTAGAGCATTCACAGTTTTACTATATTTTGTTGGCCTCTTCATGTACTGCCAAGTGATATTAACACTAATTTCTCCCCACCATGTTGATGCCCTATTCGACACTTCTTTCAAAAAATGAATGGCAAAATGGTTGTTGATATGGGTATGGCCATGGTTGCTATGTATAGTTATGTTCATAGTTGTGAATATTTATATTCATGTTGGTGGTTGTGAATATTTAGATTCATATTTGTTGATGATGTAGCCATGGTTGCTATGTATTTTTATATTCACGTTGGTTGTTGATATGGGTGTAGCCATAGTTGCTATGTATATTTTTATTTGTAGTTATGGGTATGGCCATGGTTGCTATGTATATTTATATCAATATTTGTTGTTGATATGGGTTTGGCTATATATGTATATTTGTTCATATGGGTATGGCCATGGTTGCTATGTATATTTATATTCATATTTGTTGTTGATATGGGTTTAGCTATATATGTATATTTGTTGTTATGGGTATGGCCATGGTTGCCATGGATATATATATATATTCATATTTGTTGTTGATATGGGTTTAGCTATATATGTATATTTGTTGTTATGGGTATGGTCATGGTTGCCATGGGTTTAGCTATATATGTATATTTGTTCATATGGGTATGGCCATGGTTGCTATGTATATTTATATTCATATTTGTTGTCGATATGGGTTTGGCTATATATGTAATTTATATTCATGTTGGATGTTCATATGGGTATGGCCATGGTTGCCATGAATATTTATATTCATATATTTGTTGATATGGGTTTAGCTATATATGTATATTTATATTCATGTTGGATGTTCATATGGGTATGGCCATGGTTGCTATGTATATTTATATTCATATTTGTTGTTGATATGGGTATAGCTATATATGTGTATTTATATTCAAGTCTGGATAATTACTGTCCAACAACAAACATCATTTATAAGTTTGAGATCATTGTCCTCACTTTATTAGCTCTAAGATAGATACAAGTATAATTCTTTTTAATAAGATAAAAAGGTGACAAAGTTCTATAACACAATGTTCTAGTCATCCATAATTTCAAGGTACGTACAGTCACAGCAAATATACAAAGAGACGTATACAGTGCATTTGGGTAGCAGTAGAATGACCCCCTCCCCTCCCCTCCCCTACCTCCTCCCCCTTCTACTTGAAGATGACATAATACAGCCAGGAATATCCCTTATTGGGATAAACGTTTATCCCTGAATTATCTCAATTAGGATCCATTTTTGTATACCAATCTGGATAAATGATTTATGGCACATGTAACTATGACATAGTGCAAGTGGAAACAGGCACATGCAAAGACATGCAAAATAGCCAGGGGTCGGACATCGGTTGCCCAGGGCAATTTTTCAGTACACACATTGAGTATTGTATATGAAATAATTTTATCTATTTATCCAGACTGGCATACACCTATACACAAATAGTCAAGTTTCTGGTTCCAAGATGCAGTGCGCAAGATGATGTCGCTTATGTTGTTACATTTAGTCTTGTTTTGTCTATATTACATTTGAAATAAAACACCATCAATGACAGACAGTGATTTTACAGGTGAACCCAGGTTATGGTCAGGTGACAACCACTCCCCCTGTGTAGCATGTGCAAACCCCTCAGGGCATACACAATACATGGCATTGTATGGAGAGACGCGCAATGTATCTTGGAACCAGCAACAGGTCTATTGTTTGTCCTAATTGAGATAGATATGGAAAGTACAGTGGAAGTTTTATCCAAATCAGGATAAACATTCATCCTGGGGATATTCCAGACTGTAATACAAGACTGGTTTCTGATTGCTGACACTTCATTTCTAAAACATGGCAAGAGATATAAATATCCCTTCCTATCCTGTGACATCCAAGATGGTTTCCATCATACAAATTTACATCAAAAAGTTAAAAATAATTTGTAAATTTTGACACATGATTAGACTTCATAAGCTGCAATATTTTTGGATAATCAATTGATGCCCATATTCAAGTCACGGAAATATAACATTTTGTCGGCACAGATTTTGTTTTGTCTGTTCCTTTTCTCAGAATCAAGCAAGGTCATAGTTGAGTGGTATAATAACATATCTTAATGCAGGACTACTACCTACAACTCCCCCTCCCCAACCCGTCCCCACCCCTTCCCCTCCCCAACCCTTCTGGGCAGTAACATGATTAAAAGTAGTAAGTACAACAGTATAAGGATGGCCTTATTCATTTTTAAGAGTCTCATCACCAAACCATCACTAAATTTCTTCAATTCAGCAAAATAATTTCAAAATGGTAAAATAAGAAAAAATTCTCAACATCACTGAAGGTAAGATGGCTAAACCCACAAACATGTATCGGGCCAAAAATTATCATTCCTTGTTGAAATCGGAACCTGGTTCATAGTTTCCGTATAACTTTGATTGTCATTTCTAAGCCATCCAGAATATTAAAAGTACAAGTATGAATTGAAATATAAACAATATGTACACATGGACTTAAATTTTTTTTCACTTCTAACCAAACAACTGACTTATCTTTTCAAAGGTGTTAGGATGAGAATCATAGTAATAAATGAGGCCACCCTTCCAGGAAAATAAAATTCCAGACATTTATGATTTTAGTGAAACTCGGATCAATATCATTAATTTATTACTATGACTGTATAAAGTCAATAACAACCAACCCATCTCTGTATTATACTTTTTAAATAGATTTGAATATATTTGATATGATAAAACTTTTGCATGTACATTGTAATTGGCTAGTAAAAATCATGTGACCAAGTTCAGCTTGTATTCATTGGTTGATACAATCTCTAAATCCAATTGGCTACATATAATCATGTGACATGTCATTCATTGGTTGATCAAATCACTTTGAAATCCAATTGGCTACATACAATCATGTGACATGTCATTCATTTGTTGATTCAATCACATTGCAATTTGATTGGTTAATTTAATCATGTGACACATTTCACTGCATATAATTGGCTGCTTTTGACATAAGATTCCATGACGCATACCTTGAAAAACATTTTTTTTATGAGATGTTTGATATTTTTTCGAACTTAAATTTCAAAACTGAATATTCAGCACATCTTACAATGTAATAACATGACGACACACATAATATTGGCCATATGTTCAGCCTATATATATCTACAAGCATTAATATGTCACTATTAATATAAATGTATATGGAGTCAGTTTTAGTTTATATAATACAGTTAATAAGCTTGACAACACTTACATATCGTTTCAGTATATTTTGTTCTGTTCAGCTGAGGAAACATCAACTGATTGATACAAGTGTTGTTGTCATTTGGGGTAGGAGATGTATATAGTTTATATGACAGCAGAAACCGAGCTTTCAACTAAGTAAGATTGACACAAACTAAAACTATGTAGTATAGCGACATGTTGGTCTAAGCTGTTGAATTGACATTGGTTTACCAATACTCACAGATGGGTGGCATTTCTCATGACTTCCAGAATCTTGCAGTGTACAGTTTTGTAATATTTTAGCCTGTTTTGATTGACAATAGTTTTAGTTTGTATTTTACTTAAAGTTGCACGAACTGGAACATTTTATGAATCTATTTTGCTAGACGTAATGACTCAAATTGTAATATCGTATACCCTAAACAGTAGTGAATCATCTGTGGGTAACGTAAAATGTAATGTATTGGTTGGATTTATCATATCATTTTCTGTGTACAGCTACACATAAATGGTATGGCAAATCCAACCAAATTGAATTTTGGGTCCGCATCCAAAAATCGGTGCCCCAATGTAACCACAATTTCAATCCATCACTGTACTACTTCTGGATCAAGTCTAGTTCTGATTAACATACACAAAGTTTCATTATTGATATTTTAACAATTATCAGTGAAAAAATTTGATTGTCTGATCAAAAAAATAAAATAATACTCCAGTTCCAGCTAGTGCAGCTAAGAGTGAAAACTCGATTTCCGTATATGAGTGACATACATGTATGTGGTAATTGCCACTATTGGTTTCAGACTTTTATATTTACATATAGGGTATAAATAATAATAACTAATGATGATAACTGTCTTTATTTCTATTTACAAGTAAAACAGGACATTATTCTTATAAATAGCTAACTCAAATATTTGGAATACAATTACTTTTTTTGTAGTCTGGTTTTAGGTGACTACAAGCTTTAGTCTTTATCTCTCAGATGTCGTCAGTATAATGACAGTAAGCCATCTGGTCATGTGACCTAGTGGGGTCACCTGATAGTAGACTGGTCTAAAGGGTATGTAGCTCCATAGCCACTTAAAGAGACCATATGGAGTTTTTGGTATTTACTTTAGATTTTTTATTTATTAAACAATTTGACCCGGACTTCCTAATTAAAAAATAAATGTGAAAAACATTGACAAAGTTTGTGTTTGTAAACCAATACATTGCAAAAAGCTTTTAAAAAAAATGTGTGAAATGTTTGTTTATGTACATACAATAACAAAGATTTTACACATTTATTAATCTTTTGCAATTTATTGAGTTACAAACAAGGACTTTGCATATGTTGTTGCACGTTAATTTTTCAAATAGAAAACCATGATAAAATTGTTTTATGAATTAAAAATCCAAAATTAATACCCAATCCTCATCCATATAACCACTTTAAAGGCAGACTCCAAAAGAAGGTAACTTTATTCCTAATAACTTTATTTAACAATAGAGCATCAATTATTCCAGCTGACTAAGTCAATGTTTATAAATGACTACCAGAGTATTGTCAGTATGATTTCAGATCTTGTTTGTAAGTAACATACAACAATGGCAACTGAACTATCGGCAAGCTAGGCTCAAAGATCCAGGCGTTATTTCCGCTTATACTATAATACAGTCGTGGGTAGCTCATGGTTGCATATGGCTTAACCTTTCAGACTATTGGCAATCTAACACAGACATAGACTAAAACTTTTGTTCAAACATCACTAGATAATCATTTCTGTGAGAAAATGTCACTTCCTCGCTGCTTTGTGAGAACATGCTAGAAAAGAAAACACATTTGTTTCCTCCTATGATACTTCATGCGAGGGAATACCTTTTCCTTGCATGTTCTTGCTAAGCTGCAAGAGAGTGGTAAGTTCTCACTGAAATAATTAGCTAGTGCATGTTGACATAAACTACACATGGATGTGGATGTAATTACACTCACAGTAGTGCGGTGTCTCTGATAGCAAGTTTTTCGCAAGTAGTGGCATATTTGACATCATTTCTAACTTTGATAAAAGAGCTCTAATCTAAACATGTTGTGTTGAATTCCACGGTTTTTATTTTCATAAATTGTCAGTTTACCTTATATCTTGATTACTGGGTGATTACATCAGTACAACCAAGGCTACCATCCACTCGTGTAATCTACCACATACAATAACAACAGTTTTAATCTGTGTTTAACAATAGCAGTGTTCTCCACGGATTGTTCTGATAGCAGGGTGACTCATTTGCATAATTTATTCACATTATTTGCATAACAGTAATGATTAGTTTTGCCAGAAAAGCTAAAATTATTTCAAACAATAACGATTATTTTTCTCAGGAAAGCTACAATTCTTTCAAACTAAATGTCCAGATATGAGAAGACATAAAAAAATTTTAAATTAAAGTTTGCGTACAGCTGTATGGTGTTGCATCTGACCAAAACTTTCACGCTACGTGAGACTTACTACACTTTACTATTGAGGACTTCAAAAACTCATGACAGTTTCATTATCTGCCATGTTGAATTTTGTATACTGATATACTAGGGTGCAAAACATTAAAGCAAGGGCAGTGGCCATCGTTACCAGGGTAGCACGCCCTGCTAAAACCCCTCATGGAGAACACTGGATAGTATGTTTGCCATAGTAATATATTCTTGAGGTGTGAGATTTTCCCAGCTGACTAAAAAAACACACAAAAATCTGATGATACCTAGTGCAAGCCTAGTTTTTGATACTGGACATGAAGGAAGAATAGACTTTCTGTACAACATTTACATATTTTTATGTTAACTTGAGGGGTTAGGTTTATGTGAGGGATGTAAATAGAATTAATCCCCTCACAACAATCCACTTTTATTGTCAATCACATACTATATTCAAAACTATACTAGCCCCCCCAAGAGAATAATTTATAATGCAAGGTGTATGAAAATGATTCACCACAAGAAACATGATGTAGAACAACAGAATTGATGACATAGACACAGGTAGTTATGATGTAGTACAACAGAAGTGATGACATTACAGACATGATGATAATGTAGAGCAACAGAACTAATGACAAAGAGGTGATGTAAAAACCCAGAAAATAATTTAAACATAACCATTTTTTTAAGCAAATGCGACAACTCGGCTTGCACATGGCAGAAAAATTGTAAATTCCTACACACATCTTACACATCAGAAATAGTAAAATGTTATAATTACTTGTATATTATATTAAAAAGAACAAATTCTCTCAAATAAAATGTTTCCTTCAAAACAGAAAGTAAATGATAGTGTTTGGAGACCATAAGATTGAAATAACTTTGTACAAATAAACTCTTCCCAATTCTATATGAACTGTTTACTTTATAGAATAAAGTTTGCAAAGATGTTCATAGTGATAGCCCGCTACACTAATTAGTGTGATATGTTAGCTATATACTCAAGTTCAAATGCGTAGGTTTTTTCAATATCTCACTCCTGATGCATTTCATATCAGTAAAAACTTTAAACTGCCAACCAGTGGAAGAACTTTTGCTAATAAAGTCAATCCTCTTGCGATAATTGGGTTCCATTTCAAACATATTTGCATCACATTCAGAGCTGAATTCGGTAGTAGAGCGCCCCCACTGGTCAGGGCATGTGAACATTTCATTGTTCCAAAAATTTCCGACAGCATGATCACAGACTTCATGTTGTGCTTTCTTGATAATTAATCTTTGACCTTTCAACTTTGACCCATACATTTGCGGGTTCATCCAAGCACTGCTGGATGTCGTCATCTGTTCAAGTTGCAAGTCTTGCCCTGTTGCCAGGGTTACAGCTTCTGTTACACAGCTGTTTCTTGGTCTTCTGATACAACTAATTGGTAATGTTCCTTGCCTGTGGGAAGTCAAAGGTCAAAGGTTATCAGTGAATGTTGGATATCATAGGTCATGACTCAAAGGTTAAATGTCAAAGAGTGTCAGAAGGTACATGTATGAGACACAATGAGGTTGAATATTGAGGTTATTAAATTAATAAGAAATTAATTGTAGTTAGCAAATATTTTCATTTCAAGTTGTACTAGCTGCAAGTGGGATTTTTTTTCATCGCATAACCAAATATATACTAAGAAATGGTCAGTTTCTTATAAAACACATTGTATCTGTTAATTAGGACTAAGGTGATGTAGTGTTAAGTTCAGTCAGTTCCATATTGTAAAGTAATGTGAATGAAACCAGGACATTTAATCTTGCTTAACATTCAAGTTTTTACTATGCATAGTGAATTCACACTTCCCTATAAGAGTGAAATAATTGTCTTACTTTCAAGAAATGCAGCTAGATCCTGATCATCTGCCTTCAGTGCCTGTAATCTAGGTGTATTGCCTTGGTAATCAGTTTTAGTTAATGATGCTCCTGCTGCCACCAGCATACGACAAATAGTACGGCGTTGATACCACGCTGCTTTATGCAACGCTGTCTGACACTTCTCACGGTCAACGATATCAAGCACAGACTTGTCACCTGCAAAGGATTGTCAAAACATCTTTGTACTCTAAATACTGTAAATTCTGTATCGTAAAAATTCAACAAAAGATTTAGCAGAAAATTGCTTTAATTAGTCACCCATAAACAATTGGTGATATAACAAAATGACATTAATTTGATACAACATGAACACAACTAATGTTCAAGTACTATAGGCAGTGTTTTATTTAAGGGCGGTAAGTAGGTAAAATCTACCGGGGTTCCCCACCTAAACTGTGATACATTGCATGGGAAGCACTACCAGTTTTACCTCTTTCCCCCTTTCTGTTACCGGGGTTCCCAAACCTTAGCAAAAACACTGATAGGTAGTTTCATTTTAACAGTACTTTGGGTTATCAATTAATGTAGAATGCTCTGTGGAAATTAAAATCATTAAACTTTTGATGTTACTTTGTTCAAGAAAAGTTTAACTTCTTATTTAAAATCAATTTAGAAAATCTAGGGTAAAAGGAGAAAGTTTTTAAGTAGGGGTCAAAATGATGTCAAAGTTTAGTTAGTTTATAATACAATATAGCCGCCAAATACTGTATGGGAAAAGAGAAGAATGACTATTTCTTGGAAAAAAAACAATGCACTTCCATATTGCTTTTATTTCAAATGGAAAATGAACAAGCTTTTATATGGTAAAGTTTGCAGAGAATTAGGAAAATTTGTACCCGAGATGCATTCTAACTTAAAATTTTATCTATTCGCATATAATCATCCTACAGTAGTGTTAAAGCAGTGATAACTAAAGATAATTGAGCAAATATACACATAAGTTGTTACGACAATTGCACATGTCACACAAGCTCAAGAAATAAACTTTGTTCATTCAGGGATCTAGCATAAGTGTGATTGCTGAAATTCATTTTCGCACTTCAAACCAAATTTTGAAAAGTTTCACGCTTTCAATAATAAAATGTTCTGTATTTACTACCAAGATGTTGATAAGTTGGTTAAAATTAACTGCTAATGTGATATACAGTGCTGGGGTTCTAGTTAGTATTTTAATGTATTTACCATGTTTTTAAAAACATTTCTACATTGTATCAATTGTTGTAGTGGTGTGATCGCTACAATTTTCACTACGGTTTTACACTGTACATGTATCAAATGTATATACTGGTAAATGTTGCACTTGTGAACATTCATTTAGAGGGAGTGAATTTAGGCCTCGGAGACCAATGTTTATTTTAATACTAAGCTTGTATGACACTGTGCAATCATACCTTAGTTATTATGAAATCAAAATTCCTTTTTAAATACACTTACAATTGTCTATAATACACTTGACAATATCCTTGTGACCAAACCTAGCTGCGTGATGTAGGGCTGTCATACCATGCTGATCGGTGGAAAAGATATTAGCTCCCGTCTTGAGTAGTTCAAAGAACTTCTGTGTATCGCCTCGTTTTGAGGTATCTATCAACACTGCAACAAACAGAAATCAATCAATAGAACTTCTAAAAGTACCATTCTCCAAAAACTCTTCTGTTCATTGAGATTGAAACACTTAATTCTGAATAGATTTGTTTTCAGTTTGAGACTGCAAATATCTAGGTACAAAGCTCATCTTAATTATGTCCAGTAGAATACCATGTGTTGACTTTTTATAATAACAATCTTGCAGCAGTTATCTAGATATGACATTAATTAGAATTTTGTTTTATCAGTGGTGGACACTTAAAACTGGCTTTAGAACTTGTACGTTCCTGCAATAGCAGGAATTGGTGTTGAAAGGGTTAAAGTGCTAAAACGTCTTCTCCTCATTACACTATCAAACTGATTTACATTTAATACAAACTAACAGCAGACACCTCTGATTTAGGTTCATGCCATGTTCTTATCAGTTGGTTTATGTCTGTGAATGTTTAATAGTCATATTGCATACACAATAAGTCTAGCTTTCACAGACATAAACAAACTGATAAAAGCATCACATGCATCTACATCCGAGGTACCCACTATTGCTTTTGTATCAATATGTCAGTTTGATAGTGTAATAAGGTAACCTTGGGTAACTTACTTTTGTCCAGTGGATTGAGATGTGCAGTGTCAGATATTCCTGTAGGAGTTGATACTTCTCTTCTTTGATTTACTGGAGAGGCCAACAGAGATGGTTCACTCCCACTGTAATGAAAATCATATCATGATGACATCAAATCTATTTATGCAAATTTATAAGATTTTTGCTTGACTTACAGGGAAACGCCACTCTAGGAAATACATAATATTTTCATAAACTTTGTGTTTTGGAAATTAATTTCTTGAACCAAATTGAAACTTTTTGCCTCTATTGTTCTTTCAGTAGAGTGTCATGGGTCTCAGCAGACATGAATATTCATGACTCCTAAGCGCTTCTTTCCTTCGCATAAATAACATGAATATTTAGTGTGTATCTTATTAATAATCATATCTAAGTTAGTACTAAGACCCATGATGCAATGCTGCATATCTGAAAGAATAGATATGATGTAAAATCATGAAATGCTTCTCCAGAACCCCAAGTTTATGAAAATACCTGTATTTTCTAGAGTAGCATTGCCCTTTAAGATAAAATTCTGATAAATAAAACTACCACGTCATAATATCTGATGAACTGAAAGATCATAAATAACAGGATAAGTGGATTTAATTGAAACTAATACTGTTGAGATAAATGTTTGAGTTCAAGATTAAGAATGTTGTAAGTCACACAGATTGTCCTATTGAATGCAAAGGAAACAAAGTTCCCTGAGAATTCCATACATATTTACTGGTATGTAAATGATCCAGTTTGCATACAGAAAAGATGCACAGAACATATTGAGTTCTAGATAGACACTCTCTTAGAAAATATATGTTTACTCGGATGCAAGGTGTAAATGTCAAGATTATGGAAGTGTTCATTAATATGCAACTGTTGGTCTCTGTCAAACACTCCATATGTACATGGCTTGTATAAATTGCATTAGGCAAAATTGAAAACAAATTGTGTGTTTCCGATAACACGACCAACCCTAGACAATTTTTAAACATTTAAAGCAAAAAATTCTTGACCTTATGCACGTCTCTTTCCCCAGTGATGACCGTACATATTTCATCAAACTATCACAGAAGGGTGACATTTAGTTTGTGTTTTGGGTCAAAGCAATACAAGCTAATTAATATGCCTAAATTAACAACTGGAAAATAGTTCTACATTAGAACACTACTGTTGCCATTATCAATATTAGAATTAACCTCTTCAAAGATACATAAACATTAGAAAGACTAATGTCACCCCACTTTAATTATTTGAGGATATATCAAACACAAAATGAGATAAAAAAAAAATAATGAGATAATAAAATGAACAGTTGTCCAAAGGGGTTCATGAAACAAATCGAAGACAATTGAAATGTAATAAGAATCTGTGATAAGGAAATGAGAAAGTCAGATGTTGCCTGGGCAGGATAAGTATATGATATTTTTAATTAATAAAATCTTTATCTATTACCACACACAAGCCAGGTTGAATATGTTAGAACATAAAATATGGGTTTTATACATCACAAATACTCAAATACAAGTCGAAATGTTTGAAACTACAATTATTTTTCCCAATTTTATATAAATTATGCTTGATAGTGTATAGTTATATTCATTCAGCCAGAAAATAATCATAACAAAAGGTTTTTTTTCACTCTACTCATACTGATAAGGCTACTTAGGTCATAATTTTCCTGAAACAAATTTGCAGAAAGAATCTTTCGTTTATACTGTTCAGATATTTATTTAGATAAATTTAGAATACTGAAGTCAATCCAAGGACAATTGATCCCTGCCTATTTATAAGTTGCCTCCATCATCTATTAATCTATCCCTCAGTTGGTGCGGAAAAATTGGTGTCATTTTCCCTTAATTTCGCACACTTTGTAAGGTGAACTTATTCTGTGTGCTTTTAATGAATGGAATGATGAGTGGAAATCATTGTTTTAAATAATTGTTATTTTTGTGACACCTAAAGTGGTAAAAATCTATTTCCTGAACAAGAATTCAATGCAATAAGTTTTAAATTTGAAATATAATCAGATAAATTTTATTCAACTTAGCATTTGGAAATCATATTTAGTAAGTGGCTATATGCCCTTATCAGATAGTTGTATTAGTAAAAACAAGTGTCCATAGGAGATATATCCCCCACTCGTCTATTTGTGTGTGTCAAATAGATGAAGACCTAGCCACTGGCCTTATGTATACAAACATTTGCAATTGTCATACCAGACACTACAAAGCTAAAGTCATACAAAATGACTACCAAATAAATAAGTACAACATAGATTATACAGAATACATGATAAATAAGATAATGAAGTGAAAAACCCCTAAATACATATATAAACAAGTCATTGATAGTGACATAGTCCCCGCTATAATTGGGTTTTAAGGAATTATCACTACTCTGATCACGCAACAACATTTGTGAACCTAAAACAAACAGACTTAGATATGTTGTGTGTGCTTGTTGGACATGGAATATGCCTCCAACAATAAAGGATTGGTTGGGTATGGGGGATCATATCATGATGAAAATGGAGTCTGAGTTATGGCTTTGGACATGGAAAATTCAAACACAAAATGGCTGCCAGGCAGCCATATTGGATCGTATCACGACGAAAATGGATATGCACATGTATGTCATAGAACACTGTCCTAATACCAACTTTAAATGAGATCTGTTCAAGCATGTCTGAGTTATGGCTTTGGACATGAAAATTCGCAAACAAAATGGCTGCCAGGCAGCCATATTGGATCGTATCACGACGAAAATGGATATGCACATGTATGTCATAGAACACTGTCCTAATACCAACTTTGAATGAGATCTGTTTAAGCATGTCTGAGTTATGGCTTTGGACATGGAAAATTCACAAACAAAATGGCTGCTAGGCGGCCATATTGGATCGTATCATGACAACAATGAATATGCACATGTATGTCATAGAACACTGTCCTAATGCCAACTTTGAATGAGATCTGTTAAAGCATGTCTGAGTTATGGCTTTAGACAGGGAAAATTTGCAAACAAAATGGTTGCTAGGCGGCCATATTGGATTGTATCATAAAACAAATTGACGTGCATATGTATGCCATAGTATGTTGCCCCTGTACCAAGTTTGAAAAAAATCGGTCCAGGCATCTCCAAGAAACAGCTGCGGACGGACGGACGGAAGGACGCACGGATGCACGGACGGACGGACAGACGGAACCCAATCCATAAGTCCCCATTCCGGACTTCGTCCGCGGGGACTAATTATTAGTTTCTTTCACAAAATCGAAATGCTAAATAACAATACATGGCAAGACTTCTTTGTGTATACAAGTTATTAATGAAGACGTTAAGAATCTATGGAAGAAAGTATAAGTAATACCAATATAGTATTGTTTATAAAGATATTAGGAATGAATATTGAAAGTAAGTGAAAAGCACTAATCATGCAGTACATCTACTAAAAGTTCAGTGGAGTAAAAAACAACAACTTTTTTTTAAGAATCATGCTGAATTAGAAATGGAAGAATTTGAGAAAGGAGAAAATGAAGTTTTGAGGCCGATAACAATCGTATCATATATACTATACCTGTCTGTGTATGACACAATATTACTGATGGTCAATTTCTCTGCCTCTGTTAGAGGCAGGGTAACCGGTCTCTCACTTATTGTTTCCAATAGTGCACTTTTTAAAACACGGACAGCATGAGCAGAAAGAAACACAAGAAGTAGAGAAAAAAAGTTGCACACAGTTAACATTACAAACAAACATACAGGAGAGTTAGTAGACAATTTAGTTTAAACAGTAAACAAAACAAACACTAAAACAAAGAAGTTTCAAATGCTTTAGGAAAAGAACAAAAAAAGTGAAGGTATAGGCAAAAAGCTTCGTTCTGTTAATCATTTCAAAGTATTGCAAGTTAAGCATGCATTTCAGGCAACATATTAGCTTTGGTAAATTCTGTGTTTCATTTCAAACTTTAAGTAGATGCAGGCATCTGTGTAAAAGTCAGCAAATCAAGTGATGTAAAATCTCCACATCACTCTTCACAATGTAAGAAATGCAGAATTAATATGCAAATTTTATATTGGTGGGGTTTCACATAGTGCAAATAAGGGGTTACTAAATACAACACTGTGTATCAAAGAGTGGGGAATAATTCTAATATAAAGTAGTGGGTTTAGAAAACTTAATATGTCATATTTTTTTAGTTTATTGTAAATTAAAATAAACTAAGTCTTTTAAATTCTGACGGCAAACTTTGACAAGGTGTCCTGAAAAATCATTATACCAAAACGAAAACCATTACAAAAATATGCGCATGAAATTTCTTTTCTACCTTGCTGCACCATTTGGTCGCATTCTCCCAGCATTCTCTGCTGCAGCATCATTATTAAGTATATCTGGCATTGCATCTTGGACAGAATTTGAAGGTTTGGTAAGTTCAGGATCAAGGACATACAAATCATCAGATGAGATGTCAGTAACATAGTGCAAGTGTTCCTGAGATCTGTCTACTCTGAAGAAACGATCAGCTGTTGTGGCTAGAATAGGAAATAGACAGTTCAATCATTTACTACAAGATATTTCAAACTGTTCAAAAGCTGGACTAGTTAGAAGAAAGAAAAGAGTAAGAAATTCAGAGTAAACTTTAAAGGAAAGTGGACAGACAAAAAGATATTTTGTATAAAAAGGAAAAAAAAACTAACTGTAAATAAATTCAACTGAGAGCCAAGTACAATGTATTCGCATACATGTAATATTGAGGGCTGCAAGTGTCATGTACACACATAATTATTAGGGACTATAAAAAATTTGAGTATATAGTAAACTTATGATCTATCAGGTGTGAATGCACAGTAGTTTCTGATTGTATGTGGACATAGGCATAGACACATACTGTAAAACTGGAAATTTTCACATATTTTGCTGGTAAACAAAGACACAAAAATAAGTAGTGACTAAAATGCCTTCTTCTACATGAACACAATGTACCAGTCTGGTAATTAGATAAAATTAGTCTTTGAGAACTTGCTGAAGACTGTAAAATAGTGAAAATATCTAGGTTTAAAGTAGATGTAACTATTAAAATTCAAATACTGTTTATACAAAACTGAGAGGCATAATTCTACTTACAGTCCAGAAAACACCAGGTGGGAGACAGACTGACTTTGTTTCCATTGGCTGATGCTGAATCTTGTAAGATAAAGACTTCTAGTAGTCTGTTAATGTGAGCACGTATCTGTTCAAGGTCACTATCACTATCGACCACAATGATTCCAAGTGGAACGGCTGTAGAGAATAAATTAGTATGGCGTTGTTATTATAGCATTGATGGAATCTAGTTACATTAGTAGCTAATTTGTTGGGGACACAAATAGGTTTACCCTACAAGGCATATAATTACTCTATGCATTGTATATTGGACAACACATATAATATGATTACCCTATAGGGCCAATATTAGTACTACTGTATGTATTGGACATTAATGGTATTGCCGTGACTACCAATCAGTTTATCTAATATGGCCGCCAATAGGATTACCTTATGTGGCCACTAGGTTTTTTAAGGTTGGGTAACCCTGGTAACAGAAAAGGGTAAGATTATAAAACTAGCATAGATTCCAATACAAATTCTACCATATAAATGACAGGGGAACTCACAGGTAGATTTTACTTGCTTTAATATGATACTGCCCTCAACAAAAACCTTAATATTGTTGTCCTAGGTTTAACCCAATAGATTCAATGGTATTATTGTCTTGGCCCACCCTTTCCATGAAAAGTCTGGGATTTTGTACTAACAACAGAATTGAACATGGGAGTAACAAGGCTCAGATAAGGGTATTTATTTTAGATTTTTAATTTACAAAACAATTTTATCCTGGCTTCTTACTTGCAAAATCAATGTGAAACAACATATGCTAAGTCTGTGTTTGCAACAGCATAAAATCTCTATTATTGTAAGTACAATAACAAACTTTTTACACATTTGTTTTAGCTTTTTACAATGTATTGAGTTACAAACACAGACTTAGCATATGTTCTTTCACATTGATTTTTCAACTACATGTATGAAGCCATGATAAAATTGTTTTACAAATCAAAAATTCAAAATAAATACCCAATCCTCATCCATATGGCCACTTTAATTATAAACAGATTTTTAGAAATGAAAAAAAATAGACTTACAAGCTTTCTTGAGTTTTTCCTTCTCATAATTAAGTCTCTCATAGTCATACATACTGATACGGCTAACCTGAATACGTAGTCTGTCTGTGTACACCAATGACCTAAATATTAATAAATAAATGTATGATTACTATTCCTGAAAATTTACTTCTGTAAATAAACATCAACATTCCTATAAAGCTGTCATTGGAACTCACTGACACTTTCAAGGCTAAACTCCATAAACATTACTGCTTGGTTTTTAGATAGATAGAGCAGGTGCAGATATTTGTTTCAATTTGTTTTGAATAATCTCTATAGACAATGATACTAATAAAGTTCTCGAATTCTTTTCACAAACAAACCACTTGCCATTCCTCAAACTCACAAGTTCAATAATAGTAACAAAAAAAGCAAGTACTTTATAAGTATAACAGAGCTATACATGAAGCAAACTGCATAAAAAGTGAAATCGATAGCCAATATTGTACATACTCATTACTAATTGGCACAGATCCTCTTCTTTTGGGTTTCAAGATCATAAGTGCTTGGTTCTTTAACGTGATATTAATAATACTAGGTGCTAATTTACAAGGTTCTCCATCAACTTGCATTGGTAACGCTTTGGCTGTTGTAACTTTGATTTCTCTGCACTGACAAAGTCTCTCTCCATGCCCACCAACTTGATTGAAAGCCTGTGAAAATATGGGTCAAAGATTATTTTGGCAAGCCATAGGTTAGTGGAGAAGCCCATTTTCTGTGCCCAACTTGGTTGAATGTCAGGGGTCAAACTGAGGTCAAAGGTATCTCATACTCCTTCCTTTCTACATTGACAGGTTCTACCCCTGATGTTGGCCTGCTTGGATGAAAATTTCTAAGAATACAGTTCAAAGTTCAACTTGGTGATAATTAATCATACTACAATTACTTACTATTTGAGATGGTGTGAATCCAATGACTTCAAGGAATCCATCGTCATGGCGTTGTGCTTCAAACTGTGGATAACTAGCTGTACTGGGATTACCCCATGGTGTAGTGCCAGCACTATACCTGATTATGCACAGATTTGGTTGTGATGAGTTTATAGTACAGGTAAGATTTAAATTTCATTTCAAAAATCTGAAGACTTGAACAAGCTTTGACATCTAATGGTAGACAGTTTCAAAATGTTTACATCACTGTATTATTATAAAACTCTCAAAAATCAGCATTCCGTATTTCGGTATATAAAAGTTATTTTTAGATGACATTACATAGCCCACAATGCTATGTATTTGGGTCATAGGTTAAAGGTCATTAGGTGCATACTTACTTGGGAATATTCAGAAAGAGTAGACAGTGTAACTTTAAGTCTTTTACTTTCTGCGTCATGTCTATACCATCACACTGAAACAGAGAAAAAAAAAGCATTAAGCCTGATTGTACACATTTGAGCAGAAAATACAAGATTTATTTTTTGGTTGTTCAACTGAATAAAAATATTCAAAATTGCAACTATGACAATATCAAGTTGAGTTTCAGTCTTTAAATTTATTTAAGAACTTTTCATGTAGCCTAATACATATTCATGTTCAAGGACCGCTGGTTCTATACTAAAAACAAAAGTATTTCAAATTTAGCCTGTGGTGGCACTGTTCAAATAGTGTTAACAAGTATTGCATCAGTTTGTATTTCACTTTTGTAGGATGGTAAACGGGGAAACACTTCTGATGACATCAAGTTTATCTCGGTATTCAACTCACCACTACAGGTACAGATGTATAATATGTATACATTTTTTTTCTTGTTTAGGGCATTGAAATTATAAATACAGTGTGTTGCAAGTTACTGTTCACTATCTCTGTTTGTCAAAACCACACAGAAACAAATAACAAACTGCATACTACAGTATTCTAACTAAAAAATGCAAGATTGAATAAAGTTTCTTGCGACATTTTATCGAAATAACGTGTCACCATGCAAACATCAAAACATTGGTGCCTGTGTCTAGTAACAGTATGTTTTAAATGGTTTATTTCATTGAGACTAAATATCGCATGAAATTGCAATTTTGAAGTTTCTTATTGGTTTCTACATGGTTGCATCAAACAGAACGAGTGAACAGTAGTAACCCGTAGTGTGTTGTAAGTTTCACTATCCATAAGATATTTGTACTTACCTCAACAGTTAAGTATTTAGTCAAATCTTTAGAACTTCGTTTCAAGAAATCTTTGCCACCAGCCCTTGCATAAAACATCAAGTTTCTAAATCTGCTATCAAATTTCTCCGGGTTTGCCTCTATAATGACAATGAAAGATATATTAGTGATCAACTCATACTTAGGCCTAATACAAGTAAATTGTGTGGTTCCGATTCCAATGTTAGAATAGGTGGGGTAGGTTCAGGTTTTACAGCCATTACAAATTGGAAGTACAATTTTAGAGTGTCATTTTACGATAATGTCAATTTCCGCATCCAGTATTTCTTAAAAAGATGTTGGGGGTCGGGTAACTTGAACAAAGTAATTATTTTTTAGGCCTTAATATGAGGAGTGTATAAAATCTCTTTTAAAACAGATTGAAGTCAAATTATCAGCAAAATATAAATACTGTAAACCTAGTTTTCAAAGTACTAGACTGGTATATTGTGCTCATGTACATTTTAGTTACTACTTAGTTCTGCATTTTACTGTAGAAATTATTTGACTGTCCGTTTTGCTAAGTTGCAGCGGATAATCTTTTTGGTTATCAGTTGGAAAGTAAACAATTAGCCCCATAAAACTCATGTGTGGTCATTTTAGAATTGAATTGGCCTTATTGTTAATGTTTGAGTTACAAACACAGACTATAGTCTATATTGTTTCACATCCTCTTTGTGTAAATCTGAAGACTAAATATACTCACCTCTTGATTCATGAAATTCTAGTGCAATATGTGCATCAGCTCCCAAACTGAAATAGTTATTAATCACATCTAATGGTGGGTTTTCCTTGGTAGTGTTTCCTACATCCTCTGGATCAACTTCTACGTCTGCATTCTTCTCTACAATCAAGTTCCATCTAATACAAAACAGTATCAAACAAATGTGTCTACATTAACGCATCTACTTCATATATCCTTAGAGATAGGATCTGAACATCGCCCTCTAGTGTCAAAAGAAATAGTGACCTTTGTTTTTAAAGGTGCCACTGAAGAGCAGGCAATAAACCACTCCCTGGGGATGGTATACCAAGAGGTTTTGTCCAGTGAACAAAATATGCACGAGCTATAGCGAGTGGTATACCATTCCCAAGGGGTGGTTTTCTGGTTTCATTTGCGCCCCCATCCCTGCACGGACTACAATGTTCGTAGACGAACAGTGAACATCAAAATTGGACGCGTGCCAACTGTGCATTTTAGACGTGCTAGTTCGATGTCTAGACTAATCAGATCTCACAACATAGTGCACTATATAAAAATTACCTGTCTAGTTGTACCACTGGTCCTTCTTCTATGCTGCATAATATCTTAGATATTGGTTCATCTGTATAGCCCTAGTAGAAAAACAACAAATTTTATCATTTATCTTATTTTTAACACAAGTGTTTCTCACTTCATACAACTTTAGAGAAAAATCTGTACTCGTCTGAAAACAATGTTGAACCCAGAGAAATGACACAAGCTGACTATGTTTCCTGCATATTAAATGGTACTCACAGTATTCTACTTAACCATCACGTGCATATCAAAATTTGTATCAAAAATGTAGCTGAACTCCCTCCTATATAATCAACTGTTCTAACAATGCCAAAACACAAATTGTAATGTCATCAAAGATATGCATTGACATTTACATCATACTAGAATAGTAAATCTACATTTGTTGTCAATATTTTGATGTCAACAAAAACCTTATAAACTCAGCTTGTGCCACTTTTAATGTTGTATTTGAGATTAAGTCTCATCAGTTTTTGTAGTTAGTAGTTACACAAGAAATAGTACTCACTGACCTGTGGAGTGTAATTTATTTGTAACATAATTTTTAGCTGTTCTTAAATAAAGATTACCAGTAAATTATTGCGAAAAAGAAAGGGTTTTGTTCTTTTTCTAAGTATGTGTGATTGTTAGCTTGTTTCCCTATGATATTAGTAGCCCAGACCCTGCTATTACAATTCTAAAAAATGTGCTGAATCATTTGAGTAGCTATTGTATGATATACTTTTTACACATTTATCCTGATATACATGTACATGCAAATTGGCCACCCCTTATTTTTTTCATCTGTGGAGAACACTGAACTAGTAGCTTAGCTTAGCTCAACTGAACAGACTCTATTTCAGCTGGAAATACAGAGAAGGTGGATTGTAACTCTCTAACAACAATCAAACTGACATTCAGCTAGCATGTACAACTTACTGGCACTACAAGTTTGATCCTATTGATTGCTATTAGTATGTTAGGTTACAACTTACCTCCCCCCCCCCCCCCCCCCCCCATTAAGGGATTGTTGTTTCCTTTAGTGAATCATTCCATTTTGCAGTAACTTAAAGGGATATTAGATGACAACTTGCCTGTCCCAAAAAACCCTTCAGTTAGCATTTATGTATATCTATTGAAGAGTTATTGAAATCTCACATTAAATCTGACACCCCCCCCCCCCCCCCACCCATACATTAAAAGAATTTGGTTTGATCCTATTAATAGTATTATTTCCTTTCATACTGGTTAATCTAACCCCCCAGATTTGGTTTCATCCTTCAGTGAATCATTCCATTTTGCAATAATTAAAGGGATATTAGGTGACAACTTACCCCTCCCCATCCTAGCGTCCTGGCTAGATCATTCCCTGTTCCAAGTGGAAGTACACCAACTGGTGGCGGTGGTTTGATTTTCAGGTTATCTAACTCTGACAGGATCCATCCAACTGTACCATCACCACCACATGCTAGGATTCGTAGATTGGGTGTCTTTTTGTAAAGGTCCAACCTAAAATCACAAATTTAGACATGGATTGAAAATATAGTTTTGACTGTACGATAAGAACACAACCGTTGGTTTTAATCTATCAATGACCTCTGAATTTTTCATCACAAGTTCAAGGTGGGGCCCTAATCTTTTGAGCTAACAGGCACTGGCCTCAACCCACAGAGTAGTAGAAATGTGAGTGGTAGCTGATGATAGTGTGACATGAATGTTGTACCTTACTTGGTGCAATTTCTTTATGTACCTCCTACTTTTATTGTCGTTTGTTCATTTTATTCCTACATCTGACAAAATACCATAGGACTTCTCGTACAAAATGTGAGTGGTGAGTGAGTTTACTTAACAATTGAAAATGTCGAAACATACATCCTCAGAATGCTCTCTTCAAAAAGAGCTCAATCACAGAGTACATACAATGATATTATTGTTTGATGTTTCTCTTTGTTTCAATTCAAAAATCGAGTATTATATTGTAACTTAAGACAGGATTTTGGTTGGCTACATGTATGTACAAGATTCAGTATGGTAGTATACCATATGTAGTAAAAGGCGCTCACAGAACAAAAAAGAACAAACGACAATAAAATTAGGAAACAGAGGTAAGTCATCACGACAAGTTCACTAGATCAGATTTGAATGAGATTGAATACTAACCCTTCTTTAGGACCTCCCTGTGTTAGATCGAATACTTGACGTGGATTTAACAACCACTGAAATTTGGACATAAGCCTAGCACCCTACAAAGAAAATAATAAAAGAACATGATTCAAGTATGTAGTCATGACGATATCAACATTTTAAAATCATGAGTTGAAGAGCTGGCAATTTTGAATTTTTTAAATTTGATTTCCGTATGATGTAATAGTCTCTGTCAGTAAGTTTAAAGTCCATAAAGTCTTCCAACTATCAAATATGATGAATCATCTCCCAACTAGAAATGTGTGTAGTCAGCAATTCTCATGAAATTCTCACATTAGTGAATCGACATCTACCAATTTCAGATAGCACATATACGATGGACCTGCCATTTCATACAGCAAGTATAACTTTGGTATTAGACTCTCTTACAGCCTTGGGAGTGTCACTAGCAGAAAACGGCTGTTTTGTATGTACATGTACCAATATCTACCACAAACTAGTATTCTATCTAATATCCTTGGTACTGTGCGCTCCCATCGACTACATAGGATTAACCATTCCATGATGTGTTAGTGCAACCCATCGTGTTATTGTGACGGTCCCATTATAAACACGATGGGTTGCAATAACATGTCATGGAATGGTTAATCCAATATAGTCGATGAGGGCAGACACAGTACAAGAATACTAGGATGTGGTAGATATCAGTACACACAAAACAGCTGCTTTGTGACAGTCTATTTCAGTGTAAACCCCTTTCATAGAACCCTTTGTGAGACACACACCAGCAGAAACACATGTACCCATTTCAGAATCTGGCACCCAAAATGTGCATGTAGACAGACCCCTTTGAACATAGCCTGGAATCCATGTGGATTGGGATTTTAAATTTCATTTTCCAATCACAATAAAATTTAAAATCCCACATGGATTCCAGGCTACTTTGAACAGCACATACATGTATCTAGATTTCCAACTGACATACCCCCCCCCCCCCCACTCCATTCCCTCCCCTCCCCTGGTATAAACTGCGAAATCCACTTACCTGGTTGCCACCACTTTTAGGGTTGATAAACACAAGTAGAGGTTTCATTTGTGCGGATGGAATAGGTTTTATAATGAATGGTTTTAATTTACTCTCTTTTATAGATCGACGTTTTAACGAAGGTCTCTTCTTTTTCCGCTGTGATCCCGTTTTAAATGATCCCTGTAAAATTCAATTGATTGAGTAGTTTGTAATTGATGCAAAAAAAAATCAACAACTCATAAATTGACAAATCAATTAATTGATCAGATCAATTATCATGTTCCATATCTGAAATTTTTCTTTCGGTAATCTTATAATCCAATTAGAAGGAACTATTACACCTGAATATTACACATGCTACAGGGCCACTGAGAATGTTACATATTCATGTTCCACACCTGCAATTTTTGTTTCGGTAATCTTATAATCAAATTGGGAGGAACTACATGTATAACACCTGAATATTACCCATGGTACAGGGCCACTGACAATATTACATATTCATATTCCATACCTGCAATTTTTGTTTCGGTAATCTTATAATCCAATTGGGAGGAACTATAACACCTGCATGAATACCCATGGTACAGGGCTCTTCAATTTGTTGCATCATAAAACAGGAGACTTTATTGTGATACTGCAAATAAACCATAACAACAAATTATGCAAAAAAAAACAAGTCTTGACAGAAGACAAAGTCCTTCAAAAATCAAACACGAAACCAAGTTATGTATGGCGTAACTTTTTTTAAAAATATACTTTTTAACTTTATAAAAGTTATGTATCAATATTGAAACACAGATTATCATTAGTAAATGCTAGTTATGCATTGTTTTATAAATTTGTTCAAACTTTCTACTTCGCAATAAATTTTTTCTTAATTTTTACTTGCAGCAATTTTGAGACAGAAAAAGAAGGGACTAAGTGATAACTTTGACTTACCGCTACTTTGCACCAGGAACAGCTGATAGCTATGATCTCTTTTGTGTTAAAAAGTTTCTGTGGGAAGGATTTACTGCACTGTTTACATTTGCCTTCTTGACGTCGACGATGTACCCAGTGATGTCTCACGATGGTTTGTTGCTATGGTAATGAAAAATACACAAAACAAAGTTATGGCTTCATTTCTCAGGGGTTACTCTTTTAGCTCACCATAGAAAAGTCTGACGACAACCTTCCAGTTTTTGTAATTTTTTTGAAGATCGGTTCTTGTCTTAGTGCTTTGAATGTGTTGCTATGGCAATGGAAAACAACGCAATGGTATGGTTTTATTTCACATGACTTAATATTTTAGATCGGCACAGAAAGTTTGAAAAATCTTTCAAATATTTGTAATTATGAGAGTTGACGATAACAGAACACCATCTTGGATTGGGTAAAGAAGGTTCTTTCTTTTCACCTAAGTATGCAAATCATTTGACCTTTGACCTCCATGCAATGGAAGAGCTTCAGAAAGAGGCCATATTTTTGGTCATGTCAAAGGTCACAGTTTGCTTTGTTTTCACTCTAGTATGTGACTCACATGACCTTTGACCTTGATATAGTGGAAGAGCATCAGAAATAAAGCCTGTAAACTTACCTCTCTGTAATTGCGAATTCCAGCTTCACGAAATGTCGGTTTGCATTTAAAATTGATCTAAAAATTGATTAGGATATGGAAATATGGTCAGAAATGATGGCTATTATACTCATTTCCAAGAGTGTATTTACAGAAAATTAAATTACCCTGAAGAAATGTCAAAGTACGGTTCTCATTAAAGTCGTATATTGAGATTAGTCTAACTGACAGAAATGCAGTATTAATATATTAATATCAAGAGTTGCCCCAATCTGATTAAAATCTGATGTAGTGTACGCATCGTGACTTCTTTTTGGCTGTTACGTTTATTGTCGTTTGTTCTTTTGTGAGTGCTTGTTACATACATACATAGTCAAATCTGATTAAAATCTGATGTAGTGTACGCATCGTGACTTCTTTTTGGCTGTTACGTTTATTGTTGTTTGCTCTTTTGTGAGCGCTTGTTACATACATTGACATAATACCATAGGTTTTCTCCGAGCCACACGAAAGCACTGAGTGAATTCCTTCAACCAATGAAAACACTTAATGCACTGAAATATACAGGTACAGTACACCTCTATGTGTTCTGTTCGAAAAGAGCATGAGCACAGAGCGCAGACAGTAAAGTTATCGTTATTGTTTGGTGGTTCTCCTTCTTTAATTTCGGGAAAACCTACAGTGTTGTGTCAGATGTATGTAATGAGCACTAACAAAAGAACAAATGACAGTAAACGTAACAGCCAAAAAGAAGTCACGCTGTGGACACTACACAAGTGGGTGATAGCAGTTCCTCTGTTGTACAATTCTAATCACCCTGTGATCAATATATATTGTAAATATTGAAAGTCCCAAAACAATATACTGCAAATTCATAACACTCTGTCATTAAAAGTCTGCGATGCCTCCCTACTGAGACCATAATTAAACCAACATCCATTCAATAGCTTATCACTGTTGTATCAACATGTTGCCACAATAGTTTTAGTTTGTGTCTATCTTAGTCAGCCGAAGGCTAAACTACCAGAGTAATAACATTGAGCATTGATAAGCAACCATAAGGTTCCATCCAGTTCACAACATAGCCACCAAATGAATGAAACTTGTCACCTGAGGGCACTATTCAAAACAATGTCTTGATGGGGTACATCAATAACATGCATCACCACCAGAGGGCGCCATTTAAGTTTGACTTACTCTTTCCAACTGTCCCATGCAAGCTGTATGGACAATAATCCTGCAACCTGCACACTTTTTCCTTGGTCCATTTTTCTACCAAGTAAAAATACAAAAAGAGAACAAGAAACATTAATTAATAACTGCTACAGAATATTAAATATTCAGTTTAGAATGATGTCGTGATGATATAAATATGTAATAACAGCATTAATGTTTGACTATAAAGGACTATTGCATTTGAAATGTTGCTTGGTTGTGGCTATATTTGAGATGAAAATTACAGAAAATTGTTGTTTCTGTTAAAGCTACACTAACTGCAACTGGAATGTCTGTTTTCAAAAAACTGTTTTGTTACATTGTAGCTAAAATGACTTACTCATAATATACACCCTGAACATTAGTAAATCAAATGTGGATAAACATATTTGTGTAACAATTCATATAGTTTTGTGCAATAAATCCAATCAAGTTGATTTTTTGGTACATACCAAAAATTATGCACCCCAATGCAAATTACAATTCAATCCATTACTTATGGATAAAATCAACTTCTAGTTAACATATACAATGTCTAATTATTGGTATTTTAACAATTTTCAGTGAATAGATTGTTGGTTGTCTGATTGACTAAATAATACTCCAGTTATAGCTAGTCCAACTTTAAACAATTTATCTATGATGTAATAGAGAGCTAAGTATAGAACATGAATGATTGACAACACATATCAGGTGTATGTTAGGGGGCCTTACCCTATTTCTACACTGAGTAAACTCCCTAGCTTTGGTTTAAATATCATATGCATCTTTTTTCACCATCAATCCACTATGCTACATTCATTGCTGAAATCTATATAACTGTATGATTGCATTTGCCACCCCCCCCCCAATCATAACAAATAGTTAGAGATATTAATACTTGGTTACTATGACAACCATTTTCTTTAATATTTTATAGTCAATACTATATAAGCACAATCATTCCCTTGTGAAATATTCAGTGTTCATTTTCCCAAGTATGAAAAACATTGGTTCGAAATCTGTTCATCATACATTTTACATCGTATAAACTCATTTCAATAAATGCGGTTCAAAACACACTTTCAAAGGTGTAGGCGTCAGTAACAATGAATATAAAGAAGCATTTTGGTGACCACTGAACTGAATCAAATGCATCATTGTACTCAATAGAGGAAGTAAGAGAAGTAATTTGATGTGAAATTGGTCTATAGAACAGAGTTGACCTTTAACCCCATCACTACTGAGTCAAAGATGATAATTTCAAACACTCATTTTGCTCAATTTTGGGGCAAATCTTATCACTTTTAGAGTCAAATTTTGCCAAATATTCATTAATAAGAATAAAATCTATTATTTCAGTCCAAAATGAATTTAACATATGACAGAAATTTACGGAATCAGAAAATTTTTGTCCGAATAATTTTGGCGGGTATCCAAGTATTATTTTTGCAAATTTGAAACATAAAGCTTGCATTCTGTAGTAATATCTATTCAAATTTTCAGTACTGAAAGGATAGAGGTCATATTAAACACAACAGTACATGTACATACAGTATCACATTGAATATGACAAAGCACTGTACAGCACAGCAATTCCATATTTGGGCACTACTACTGTGTGACATTGCAATGACAAGCCATTCCATATATGGGCAACACAATGTAACATATAGTTACAGCAATTTCATATTTGGGCAGTACTACTTGAGTAAACCGTAAGCATTTATTCCATATTTGGGTATCATATATTTTTGCACCATAAAAACATTAGAGTTACAGCAATTTTATATATGGGCAGCAATGTGGATATTCCATATATGGGCAGCAATGTGGGCATTCCATATATGGGCAGCAATGTGAGCATTCCATATATGGGCAGCAATGTGGACATTCCATATATGGGCAATACTACAATTGTACAATACCATACACAACAATTCTATATTTTGGAAGACCTACATTGTACAAATTTCGCAGTATGTACATTTTTGTAGACATAAATATAACTGCACATCTAGCAAAGACAAAAGACAACATCTAGAGAAATTGATAAAAACTTACTTGGCCGTGCATTACCTTCAGTTCACTTACCAAGCAATCTTGCTCCCCCACATAACAGAAATCCCCAGATGCATTGGTGTCTAACCAAATATGGTCACCTGGGAGAGCATTCTCCTATTGGATAGAGAATTGTGATGTAATACATGCTACAGGTCACATGACACTGATTTGCCATTTCATTGGCTTGAAGTTTGCTTCATAATTATCATAACAATTGTATTTGAAATCTTGGTGGGTAACATGATTAAATGAAGTGATTTCATTTGTTTATACCAAAGAAGGGAGTTTACAAAACACTACTCCATATTTGGTATATCACATGACTATATGATAGAATTTCATTGGCTAGAAGTTTGCTCCATTGTGAGAATAAACATGACTACATGAAATCACAGGAACTCAGATAATGAAATGTTACTAAGTTTCCTAGATTAGCTTACTACCAAATAAAGAAATAAACTCCAGAATATTTGCAATTCTTAACATGTACGTTAACTGTGTAATGGATATAATTTTAATTTGTTTAAAGATTTGTATGTATTGTAACTAGAGGAAATAAATACCATATTTGGTATAATATGAACAGATTTAATTGGTTGAAATTTAAGAGGCTAGGGAAAAACATGTTTGTCAGTGAAAGAAATTATTGGTCTGAAGTTACTCCTAAATAATTCACATATCAGAACAGTCAGATCTCCTTGACTGGATGGTGAACACAAGTACATATTTGGTGTTTACCAGGTCATATGACTGAATGGTGGGGTCCCATTGGCTTGGAATTGGTAGGTAAGCCAAGTTAGTAACTTGGCAGAAAGAAAGGATTTCATTGATTCATATTTCAAATACATGTAATGTCACATGACTAAATGAAGGGATGCCATTGGCTTGAATTTAACACCATTTATCAACTTGAATTTCATGGTTCACATTTCAAATGTCACATGACTGAATGGAGGCATCCCATTGACTAATTAACTTGCTATCCAGAAAGAATGGATTCCATTGGCTACATGTATAACATTTATCTCCTTATATGGTAAATAAAAAACAGATATTACTTACACTCCAATCGACTACTGCTTTGATTTCTCTATCACTATCTAGTAATTCGCTAGCTGCCAGGTGGTGTGAGGGAAAACCATGTAAATTAGCTGTATATGCACTTGACTTTGATATTGCTTTTCTGAAATTAAATGAAAAGGAAAAAAGTCTTGTTAAAATTAAAAATCACATTATAGTGACATCACACTCCCTACAAGGGAGCTGATTTGTTTTTCACTTGTAATGATCTAGGAATACAGTAATAATACACTGTGTATAAATGAATGCCGTATTCATTCTTTCTGTTCAAATGTAGAATGAATCTCAAGGAGCTCTATTTCCCTGAAATCAAAGTTTTTCAAATCTCTCCAAACTTGTGCCATATGATAGCTTGGTTGTGGTCCTTTCAAATAATAACAGAAATTTGGCAGTCTCCATCTTCCTTTTAAGGAAATCGACAACTTTTCATCCCATAGAATTACCCATGTATTTGGTGGCCATATTGGATTCTAAGAATGGCTTAATTTAAATATCACTTTTTGACCTCTATCGAAAAAGTGTTCGGAGAATTCATTTTTCAAATTTTCATTTTTGAGGCACCTACTAGATGTACACATGTACAATATACATGTAAGTCAGTAAATTTCCTGTTCAAAGTCTATGAGTCATTTTTCAGAGAGCTTTTTCATGTAGTGGTTTTATATAACTACATGGTAATGTCATTTTGTAGACATGTTGTGAAGTATACTTCTCCCCAATGTATAGTTATATGACTCATCTAGATTGACAGAAAGTTACTGACACTGCCACACAACGAGAATTTTCATCACGACTATTCATTTATAGGACTTCCCAGGAAATGAAATTACAATGTAATCAAAGACTTTCCTGGAAGGCGCAAATGAACTCTGTACAAGTGGCTTTTACACAAAGCGCAATCAGCGTTGGTATTTCCACAGCATATTCAAATATTGCGAGAGGTATATAAACATGGTAAAGAAAATTATGACTATTGTTTGCCCACAAATAAAAATTCATGGTTTTTGTTGTGGGGTAAGAATGATAAAAACTGCTTGTGACTTACTAAAGATGTGTAAATAAACAATAAAGAAACACCAAATTTTTGTGCTGTACGTCAGTGGCATGTCAAATTGACCTAGCGAGAACACAGCTCACAAAGTGATTTAGTTAAGGGCTAACTTATAGGAAAACACCACAGTTTGACACAGTAATTGAAATTGCAGTGCATCAGCAGTGTGTCAGACTATCATAGTAGACACACTTGTCACCACACAGTAAGGGAACTACCGGAACATCAAATTTGGTGCACAAGAAGAAACTGTTGTTTGTCAACTCCTCAATGACACATCACTGGCGTTAGATGCACGGTAGATGGTACACTGGCCCTAGTCTTGTTCAAAACTGCAACCATCTTAGGTCAGTCATACTTAATTCTATTTTGCTTCTGACCCATCTGACCTACAGTGTAAATCAGTACATGTATAAGTCTGGCAAAATAATTTTAACAACTGATGCTGTTTTATCAGGATTAGAAAAAAATCACAACGTCACTAATTGTGCAATATCAACCCCATAAGTGCATATCTGGGTAAAAATAATCATTTATTGGTGAAATTGGGATATTTAATAAACCACATGGTTCAAAGATTCCTTCTGACTTTAATTGTCATTTCTTAAGTCATTCAGACTATTAAAGTTTAAGTATGAAATGACAGTGCAAGTATCACCAACATGTACACATACATGTATATTAATTTTCTATTTTTATGGTGTTATGATGAAAAACATAGAAGTACATGTATGGATGCCTTTAATAACAGGTATACTAATTTGTAAACTTGCGTGAGGATTCAGATTTAAACAGCAGTACATAATACGATAATCTCGCCACGCTATAATATTAAAATACTCTCACGTCTTCAGCTGTCTTTAGTTACAACACAAACCCCTAGGCCCTCTGCATGTGATTGGCACCATTCATCTTGATAGCGGTCCGTAACAAAGTGTCAATTTCTGTATGTTGTGATATCAATCTTCCTTTTATCCCTTTTCCCCAAATACATATACAGTTATCAACGGATAACATCAGACAGTCTATTTTCACACAACACGAGATAAAACTTAATATGTGTAGCTTGAAATTACCTTTCGCTATCGCCTGCTCTACTTAAGGGACACGCACAGAGAATGACTGTTCTGGACAGGAGCTACAAACATCATTTTACTTTTTGCTATCGCCTCCTCTACTTAAGGGACACACTCACAGAGAATGACTGTTCTGGACAGGAGCTACACACATCAGTTTACTTTTTGCTATCGCCTCCTCTACTTAAGGGACACGCACAGAGAATGACTGTTCTGGACAGGAGCTACAAACATCATTTTACTTTTTGCTATCGCCTCCTCTACTTAAGGGACACACTCACAGAGAATGACTGTTCTGGACAGGAGCTACACACATCATTTTACTTTTTGCTATCGCCTCCTCTACTTTTAAGGGACACACTCACAGAGAATGACTGTTCTGGACAGGAGCTACAAACATCATTTTACTTTTTGCTATCGCCTCCTCTACTTTTAAGGGACACACTCACAGAGAATGACTGTTCTGGACAGGAGCTACACACATTATTTTACTTTTTGCTATCGCCTCCTCTACTTTTAAGGGACACACTCACAGAGAATGACTGTTCTGGACAGGAGCTACACACATCATTTTACTTTTTGCTATCGCCTCCTCTACTTAAGGGACACACTCACAGAGAATGACTGTTCTGGACAGGAGCTACACACATTATTTTACTTTTTGCTATCGCCTCCTCTACTTTTAAGGGACACACTCACAGAGAATGACTGTTCTGGACAGGAGCTACACACATCATTTTACTTTTTGCTATCGCCTCCTCTACTTAAGGGACACACTCACAGAGAATGACTGTTCTGGACAGGGCACATCATTCACAAGGTTTGAAAAAAAAATTGCAAACTTTGACCTGGTTGTGAGGATGGGCAAGTGGTACTTGGACGTTTATGTACAATGTAATCTCACGGGTTTTCTTCACATTTTATAATCAGACTCTTTGATTTACCCTTGTTTGTGAATAAGTAGCCTACCGGTACATGTGTACATGTACATGTAGACTTGAAGAACTATTGCTACTGTTATTTTGCTATCCGATTTTGATTTTTTGAATTTTCGATCCATTCACTTGTCTAGACTAGGTCTGAATGGGAGTCAGAGGACACGAGTGAGCTTTGAAAAATCTAAGTGTCAGTTAAGATAGTGGAATACATGTAGTGGTCATGATTGTTCTTCTAGTCTACAGGTGCAAATGTGGGCTAGTAAATATGTTTTACTGCGATAATACATATATGCATGGCATAATTGTAACACATTTCTAATTGTTACACATTATCAGAAATAATATGAATATTCATGAGAATGTCACTAATGCCCACGAGATAATGCTTGTCAATGGCAAGAAATTCCACTGAACAATGAATGAGGAGCAAGTTTCAACTCTATTTTTCTTGGCAATCATGTCTATTGTATGTAAAGTAATTTAATCATGCAATGATGCTCCAGAACTGAAATTTTTATGCGAATGCCTAAATAACTTTACAATTCACAACAATCAGACCTTTATGGCATGTACGTTGAAAAATAGATGCCCATGTAAGTTATAAATAAATGAGTTCAACACAGTAATTTCCAAGATTATGCCCCCGTAGACAAGTGTCTAAATATGGAAACCTATGCGGCATGTACGATATCAATCTACTAAGTGGTATTGCTTTGGGCTACATTGCTGTGTCCATCAATCTACCGATGAGTTATAACTAGACATATATTCCTACAACAAGCTCTGTAATTCATCATTCTGCAAATTTCAAATCTTGTTATGTTTCATAGTTATAGATAGCTTTAGAATTTAAATATATTGCAGTCTCAATCTTCAACAAATAATCTCTGCAATCTATCATTTTCAATATTATTTTAAATTTTAAAATGTTTTATAAATTATAGTTGATCTCAAAGTTAGCTTTTTATACAATGTAAGTTATATAAGTTCGAATTTAATTCAGAACAAATAAAGTTCTGCAATCATTTTCCATATTAATTCAACTTTTATTTATTTAATTTGTTTTAAATATATAGCTTTATGACTTATATAAGTTGTAATCCAATTCTTTTACCAAGCTCAGCAATCTCATTTTTCACATTATTTAAAATTTTGTTTTGTACAATTTACCATAAATAAAACTTTATATATTATATATAAGTTGGAGTTTAATTCGAAACTAATCAAGTACTGTTGTCTATCATTTTCCATGTTATTTTGAATTTTATAATGGTCATACATGTATGTAGTTTATATCTTAAAGTGGCCATATGGATGAGGAATGGATAATTATTTTGGATTTTTTAATTTATAAAACAATTTTATCTTGGCTTCCTACTTGAAAATTCAATGTGAAATAACATAATGTAAAGTCCTTGTTTGTAACATAACGTATTTCAATTTTTTAGTGTAGACGAAAAGTGGATTCAATGTGGATTAAAGTGATGTGGATCAGTTTAATTCAGATTGGATCCGGATCAGATATGGACATGGCTTATACTTGTATCTGCATGTCAGAGGCTCCCTTATAACCTACTTGTGTTAATCTACCACATAGTAGTTCCAGTTTATGTCTATCTTAGTAAACCAAGACCTAAATTACCAGAGTAATAAGTTGCATCTTGTCAGCTAGATGCAATATCTCATCTCTTCATATTACAATGTATCTTACATTTTATGTTTTGTAGACTTTTTTCATACATGTAGCTTTATAAGTTGTAAAAATTGTAACCTGACTCACAACCAATAAATCTCTGCAATCTATCATTTTTTAATGTTATTTCAAATTTTATATTTTACATCCTACAATCATATAATTGTATAAGTTGTAGCTGACTCTTTTAACAAACAGTCTGAGAATTTTTTTAAACATTTTCTGTGTAATCTTAAATTTATCTTGGATGGTGTCGTAAAAGAGGTTATGGTTGACAGCAACGAGCTTTACCAACTTCCCAACAAAAGAACTCTGTACTGCATATACTGTGAAATATTGTATAAGCCATGTGATAATTTTGTTTCATTATCAATCATTTGTTTTAACCATACTAACCATTAAGCAATGGATTACTGACGGCAAAACTTGACATGTTTCAATAATGATGTATGATTGTAAAAGTCCAATAACTTAAAACACATGAGATCACACCCTGATGGCTTCATCAATCTAAATTCTGAAGCCATACATCAAAAATATTTACTTAATCATGCACGACTCCATTATCATTGTGTTGCATAAGACTGCCATGACATATTATACGTAGATTTCCGTTTGGTATTACGAATCTATGATACACTTAAAGAAAAAGTCTATGTCCACGCAACTTAATCTCCCATGCAATACATTTAATACTGTTCTTTCCCAGGATAATTTTTACCATTCTTACAAAAAAAAACCAATGGGTTGTGGAGATGGTACTGTCATAGATTTTAACAAATCTTCCTCTCCATCCCAGCTTACACAGAAAATGTATATTCTTGCCATGCTACCCCTTTCTGGAAATAAATTTCAATGATCTAAGCTCCAGGCTAAACATGAAGAAAACTGGATTTACATTACCCAGTTTCTTCTCTTCTGGAGTTATTAAGTACTGTCCAATAAATATGACTAAACATTTAACAAACAAACAAACTGCATATAAAAACCGACAATCCCTTGCTGGCCATCCCTGCCTCAGACTAATTATAGCAAAACATGTCTCACTTCCAAAATAACAGCGTAACAGTGAAGCACACAGGAAACTACATGATAGCAATTAGCCACCTAACGTGACTAATGTGGAGGAAATTCAAATGAACCTTGAGAGTCTCACAAGTGAAAATGCCCGCTAACAAATTTGAAAGAAGATCAAGCGGCCTCGCTAGCACACTGGGGCTGTGTTCTTGTGAGTAACAACCGTATGTTGTGCTAGCTTTATACCCATCTCTGATGTTAACTCTCTGTTGAACAATGTATAACTAAAACACAGACCAAACTGCATTACATTTTATTACTTTTCATTCTCATTTCACTTTCCTGCTAAGTTAAATAGTTTTAAATATAAACATGAAATATGCATAAAGTACACTGTAAACTGAAAATAACTATTTTCCCCGAACTACATGTATCCTGCCCAGATGATCTCCATATCTAGAAAACAAATTTAAAGTAAACAGGGCTCAAAATAATGAAAAATATATATTTTCTTGCCCCCTGCTCTAATTTTGAGCCCAGATAAATCTCACGAAGCATTTCCTGGAAGTACCATCTAAACATGTTTTCAAATAGCATTTCCTGGAAGTACCATCTAAACATGTTTTCAAATAGGGTATCCAGTAGACTTTGTCACAGCATTGTGCAACATAATGCAGCATGCATTCTCATAAAATTGCAAAGAAGAGTGGTTTGACTTAAGTTACACCTGTTGCATATTTACAGCAGACTACAAAATCCACAGGTGAGCAAATTAAAGTGGCCATATGGATGAGGATTGGGTATTTATTTTGATTTACAGAGCAATTTTATCATGGCTTCCTACTTGACAAATTAATGAGAAACAACATTGACTGAGTCTGTGTTTGTAACTCAATACATTGTGAAAAGCTACAAAAATATTTAGAAAGTTTGTTATTGGACGTACATGTACTATAACAAAGATTTTACACATTAATTAAATATGCTTTATTTTTTTATTTTGCAATTTATTGAGTTTACAGACAAGGACTTGGCATATGTTGTTTTCACATTGATTTTTCAAGTAGGAAGCGATGATAAAAATTGTTTTATAAAATTAAAATTTAAACATCCAATCCTCATTCATATGGCCACCATAAAACATTTTTGATGACACACTTAAAAAATTCCTTATTTTTTACTTCCATTTAAGGTAAATTTCATACCACTGGACATGTCTACATTAATCCTGTGGGTACTGGATTAGCATAACGTGTCGTGAAGTGTGCAAGTTTAAAAGCTATTTTCAAAGTGTTTGCAAAATATTTACATAAAACGATACACGATACAATGTTAATGTCACTGTATGCCTCCAATGGCATTTAAATGTGTCAGCCAGGATTACTTACATGTATTATACATGTAGTGCAGTTGATGGCATAATAATGATTTCAACATTTTAATACGAGTAACATTGAAGTAAATCACTTACTCTATGTGCTACACTCGTTTATAGCATTCATATTACAATGAGTAACACTGAAGTAAAGCACTTTCTCGATGTGCTCCACTCATTTAAAAACATTCATATTACAATGAGTAACACTGAAGTAAAGCACTTACTCTATGTGCTACACTCGTTTATAGCATTCATATTACAAAGAGTAACACTGAAGTACAGCACTTACTCTATGTGCTACACTCGTTTATAGCATTCATATTGCGAGTAACACTGAAGTAAAGCACTTACTCTATGTGTTACACTTGTTTATAACATTCATATCAAGTGTCTTTCAATTGGTTTATTTACAATTCTAGCATGTGGCCTTTATAATGTGGGCAATTAAAGAACACTTTACAGTTGATATGGATGCTATAAACGTTTGTGGTACCCCTGACAGTGTTTTTTTTTAAATGTGATGACATTATCGCATCCACAGAACTAACCAATTGCAACTGCCTTTCAAATTGTGATGGATTGACATATGTCATTTACCCTTCAACAAGCGGGGTAGCACAGATTTCTGTGCTACAGTAGAATAATGACTTTCCCTATACATTGTACGTGAGTGGCGATGTCAACATCGCAGAAATCGTAACGCATCATATAGGAACTATACTAGTATTTCAGATATACCAATGATTCAATATCTTGGTAAACACCATTACTTGTACAAGCAAGCATCCACTATAGGCAGAATAATTTGACCGTCTAGGCGAGTTTTTTTTCTATTTTGCCCCTCAGGCTACTTCTGTTTGTATTAGATGTATAAAGGTACATGTACCAAGAATTTTCTACTTTCATGTGAGTTTGCTTCATGTCCATTGTTTTAGTCTTTAGAATGTTTATGATTCCATCCAATTTTGATTCAAACTTTTGAAAAAGCCCACTAATGATGTGGAACTACATGTAGTAAAAGATTCCCGCCAATACTGATAAAGCAGATAAATTCAAGGCATCACACCTGGTATTAGTTAATTCATTTTACAACAGAGGAAGTAGGACTGTAAAATCAACTAAACTCATCACAACAATTGAGGCACAAGTAATTGTCAGACAGGAAACTCCAGGGCCAATGTTTGTGGATGCACACTGATCAATCAAACAAACGTTAAGTTTTAATCTAGCTCGCCACTGCCACATACTGACATGTAACATGTGCACCACATAAAACATAATTTTGATAAAAAATGTTTGTAAACATTCAAATCAAATCAAAATTTTGACAAATGGGACAAAATACTATCTAGCATCCTATTCTAAAATAGAACTTAGACTTGACAAAAAGAAAACACAACCAGAATTGTTCAGTTTGAGGTTAATTATTTTGTACGACACACATAATGTATTTATATGAAAATGTGTGCAAAGGATCACTTTCAACACCACAATGTTGACATTTGCTCTATGACAAGTATATTATCAATCACCCCATTCTAAATTAAACTTAGATGTGGCAAATTTTTTACAACAAAAAAAATTGAAAGTCTGAATATCACTTTGGCCTACTGTAGTTTCCTAAAGGTGTGCAAAGTAGTTTGTCTCTTTATTATCAAGTGATAAATCTAAATTTATAGTACCAATGAAGTGTAATTCTTTGATGCTTATTGTTTCCGTTATCTCGGAAACTGGAGACGTGAACTGTGAATTTGATTTATTATAAGTTTAAGGCCTGCACATGTGTACATGTATTGGTTGCAGCCAGGTTGCAACTATGTAGACATGTACGTGTGTATATGTTTATGAAGAAAGATGATGTATTTATATTTTTTACAATGTTTCTTACCAAGATTAAAAAAATTTGCTGAAATTTTATCTGATTATCTTGTCTGTGATATACATTTTATAACATACATGTAATGTATACAGCATGTCAAGCTTTCAAGAGAAATAATATGAATTGAATGAGGTGGTTTTTTTTTTTACATAATAGGAAGATGAAATACATACACATGTACATGAGTACATAATTAACCTCTGTCAGTCTACAAAACTGCGTACATCTATTTGAAAAGATGCTTCAGGTCTTCCCATTCAACAAAACAGAATGGATACTAGGAGGAAACCATGGATAGGGTTTATTGGTTTACGGCTGATAATTATCACTAAAATCTCTACTCAAACATTCCACCAGAAAACACATCTGATTCTTTTGTTGTACATGATGTATATACTCACTTAAAACTCTGGGGCATCCGTTGAATATGGTAATTTTCTGTCACAGCCGGATCGGCTTCCGTGTCACTATCAGCCCCACGGTCAATACTCGCCTGTTCAATCCCTGAACAGCCACTGGCGCCAACATCCAATGAATGTGACCTGGGTTTCATTTTACGCATGTAATAGTTACTCCGCGGCATGGTGAAATCGTTAGTAGGACTACTAAAGTATGCTTGTTAGCGTCGATGGAAGTTAGTAATATCCCGTGAAACACACGACCTGGCTGGTCACTTAGTCTGCTAACTCAATTCAAACTCTTTAGGGATCACAAACCGAATTGCCTTGTCAACCTTTTGTGCCTTTCAATATCACAAAGACACTTTCAGTCCACCAAAGTGCAATTTAAAGAAGACCTCTTTCACCTGCTTCTATGATAAATCGTGTATATTATAAATTTCCCTCAGGATTTATATAGAAGATGAACTGTCAAAAACTGTCTGTTCTGAATGAGTAATTGCAACTGAAACTGTAGCTACAAATGTTACTTGGTTGGTAACACGTATGCTTACAGCAACTGACTGCTACACAATCGCAGGCACAGCAGTTGGTGTATGATATTTGTGATTGATTCTATTATATTAAGACTTTTGTTCCGGTGTTAACATCTGTGAGTAGTGCAACTCTCAGTGATTGTGGACCGTACAGTTCGTGCAGTTCAAAAAATTAGAATGACCCTGGGAATTATCAGCACTGCTCGGGGTTTTGTTCCGCAGAATTTTTCAAAGATGTTTGCAGAATCTCACAATCAGAATATATTGAATAAATTTGACGGATGGCGTCACTGATGGTATTTGATTCTCACCCTCAATATCATGTATTCTGTACACTACAGAATCTGATGGAACAATACTTCATTTAGTTATCAGCATGTACTAGAACTAGAAATCATTCAAAACTCGATAATTGAATGAAACGCCATGTAGTTTGTATGAATTCAAACCAAGTAGAATCTTGTACATAAATCAGAATCAGCTTAAGCACGAGATTCAGCAAGAGTCAGTAGTAGTTATACGTTTATTTATCTGGCTCAGGATAGTTTAGTCTACTTGAGCTGGAACACACGTTGACTTATAGTTTATCTTATACGCTTCAGCAAATCTGCTTTTAATGTACATTATATTTCAACCTCAAGATGAAACAGCAAACACCTAGAACACATATTTTATACTTCAGTTCTAGCTATTAAACTCAGCAGTTTGTTTACAGCAGATTTTTATCTGTTGTCCAAAGGATTTTCACTATTGACTTTTCCCTACAGCCTGTTTTATAGTCCGTAATCCTGTCCACACCGTCTATACTCAATTACGCTGGTAATTCCCCAGTACAGAAGACACAGGTCACCAAATAATTTTCATTTGAGTATATCTATTAATAGTTATGACAATCAACTATGCAATGTTTCCAAAATTGTAATACTGGAGCTCCTACAGGGAATACTTAGAGCACTACGGCATCAAACACATGAAGGATCCGCTGCATCAAAAACACCACTTGGAAGCTATGTTCAGTCAACTCCTGGATGTTTGCTATGATTTTCAATTCATCGCCAATTACTAGGAAGAAACCCAATGGTTAATCATCTCCATGGTTACCATATAGCTGGATGTTTGCATCCAGTTTCCTCCCGTTATTGATTCATTGAAGGTCTGTATTTCGGAATCAGCATCTAATTTCGAACATAAAGTCTGAGTTAAGGAAAGCTTCCTACTGTGATCTGGACAAATAGACCTCCCAGATCGCACTGGCAAATCACTCACAATTCACACACACACACATTATTGCGGTCTTGCTACTGGCAAAGAAAAGAAACACCTTCACTGAAGGTGGATGTTTAATATGAAAATAGTATTATGTACGTGGGTGATTTTATTTTAAGCATACCATCTGTCAATCTAGTGTTAAAGCGAAATTGCCATTTCATGACATGATCTGCCAGTTTCAGCTGTGTTTTGTCAAAATATTTGACAAAGCTGCCAATATAGTGCTTGTTGTTTTAACTATTTTTGAATGAATCATGTCATCCATATATCATGACCTCATATTATTGAACATACACTGTTGATGTAATGTACAGAAAAAGGCTTTCAAAGAATTGGCCTAATTTGACTTAATTTCAACGTAGTGTGTACGTGTACATGTACATTTTCTGCATTGTACATATTAACATACGTCATTGTATGATTGTTTAAGTTAGACAAGTTAAAATGTTCTGGAAAGATGTATATATTATACACACTTATTTTTCTCAAGTATATTTAAGTGTAAAATTATCTTCTTTTTGCAACATTTTCCTGCACTATTATTAGGAAAACTATTAATACATGTAGTCATTAAATCACTGAATTCAGCTATATGTATTTTACATGTTTTTTCTCTACTACAAGGTATACATGTACAACATAAACTTCTTTACAATAAATACATTTTTATTTAGGTCTTTTAAACATCTTAATATTGTAAAATAATTATCAAATTCCTGCCAGCCAATCCCAACAACATAATATTTCTAGAATTAGAAACTTACTATTAATATATTACATTTTTTTCCGTACTACCTTTAATTTAGGGTCTTGTACCTGATGGAAATCTGCGTTCTTTAGTAGATCAAACTGGGCATCATCTACAAAATGTACATGTAGCTTACATATACATGTACACAGTGTTTTTGTTGGGCAGTAAGCAGATAAAATCTACCTGAGATCCCTCGTCATTATACTAGGGTTCCCTACCAGTGTTTTTTTAAGGGCAGTAAGCAGGTAAAATCTACCCGAGTTCTCTTATCATTTTACTAGCCTAGGGTTTCCTACCAGTGTTTTTTTTAAGGGCGATAAGCAGGTAAAATCTACCCTATCATTTTACCGGGATTGTCCACTACAATTACAAAATATATGGTAAATGCAAGGGGAAACTATGCCAGTTTTACCACACTCCCCGTTTCTGTTACTGGGGTTCCCCAACATTAGGAAAACACTGATACATGTACATGTACATATCATGTTATCTTTTTTTTAACAAAACCTAGAAGATACAGCAGTTGTTTGAAGCCAAAACCTCATTGAATAGGGTCAAACTACATGTAAGCATCATCCCTCGTCTCTGGTTATTAATTTTTCAAACCTAGAAGATGCAGCAGTGGTTTGAAGCCAAAACGTCGGTAAATAGGGTCAAACTATGCATGTATGCATCATCCCTCTTGTATCTGGTTATTAATTTTTCAAACCTAGAAGATACAGCAGTGATTTGAAGCCAAAACCTCAATGAATAGAGTCAAACTGAGCATTATCCCTCTTACATGTACATTTTGCACATACATGTATGTACATGTCCATACAAAATGTACAATCATGTACCTGGTTATTTATTTCTAAATCAAACCTGGCCAACTCTGCATAAATTTAAACCCAGAACCACAATGAATCAAGCTTCTGTACAGATTCCGGAAAAATGTTACCAACTAAATTTACAATCGTGGTAGGAACATACAGATAGGCAATATAATCACCAGCATGACCTTTTTAATAGCAGGGGATTTTAAGCCTAACATAGTACATGTATTGTAAGACATTTATATAAGGGAAAGTATATTTTAGAAAATGCATGTTGTGTTGTGCTGACAGCTGTCACACCTGCAATCAACATTTTTACACAGTCTATACAAATCCTATTAAAATGAGAAATTTAACTGATTGGAGACGTGTGTAGTGAAAATATTACTATTATAGAATCTTATATAATTTAATTATGACATTCATATAAATGAACTTCATTTCCCAATTTTTTATGTGGAAATAATTTCATACACAACATTAAATCCACTTGGAAGGAAAAATTTACTACTCCGAAAAATGAAAATATTGGTGATATAAACCATATATTAGTATTAAAGAATTCAATTTCGCAATATGTGATATGCAAATGTGCAATGCTGTATTGGAAAAATTCATTTTTCCTACACAATAGTTGAAATCCTATTAGAAGGATATATTCAACTGAGAGTGATGAAAATATTGGTATACTAGTATAATGAGATTCAATATCCCCCATGGCAATTATCAATGAGATGCAAATTCATCAGTGTATAAAAAAATCATCTTTCTGATGCAACAGTGCAGACTGGACATATGGTTGTGATGTAACTTGTGTGCATACATTTTTTCACATTTGATTACATTCTGCACACATAACACACTTAAAAATTTTATTACACATTTTCGCAATTTTTATCAAGTTCATCAAATTCATCTACGTTGTTTCACATCATTATTTTAGTAGAAACTTGTTCAATTGTATAAAAATCCAAAATAAACATCTGTTTCCCTCCTATATGGCCTCCTATATAGCCTCTTTTACAGCACCGTCCAAAACGCACTGTCAACATCGTCACAAACCATGGCCTCTTTTACGGCACCATCCAAAACGTGCCATCAACAGGCTGGGTTTGTTATTTCGCAGTGTCGTGGCAGAAATAACAGTTCTGGTTTGCGAGAATGCTACTTGTTTTGATTTAAGAGTATATATAGAAATGGGAGTAAAACTTGTGAAGTTGTTGTGAAGGAGCAAGCAAAAACAGTGCATACATGTACATGTACAATGGACATTTGTATATACAGAAATTAGCTCTTCGTCATTCACATGCACAAAATGTGTCAAGAAATGAGCTACATGTATGTCATTCAAACTAGTAAAATATATTATCAAAGACACTAGCTATGTACCATTCATACAGATGTATAAAATGTGTTGCGAAGTTGTCATTCGCACTGATGAAATGTATCGAGAAACTACACGTACATGTATACTGTACATGTGTAGCTGTGTTATATATCCATACATGTACACGTATCGTGTACTGAGAATCTAGCCATGTATCATTTGCATGAAAATGTATCGTATTCTTTGTTAATTTTCTATAGCGATATGCCCCACTTAAAAGTTTTGATTAGTCCACTGAAGCACTGAAACTGCCGATTACCATAAAAAACGGGAATCGTTCTTGCTTGAAAGGTTCTATACTCAAGTGAAATCAACTCATTGAAATCATACATGTGTGATAGAAATCATACCTTTAACATGTCACACAGCACTCCTTCATATCAAGATATGAGAACAGCTTCTAGACTGTATCACGATTATTTGCCTCTTGCTATATTTAGAAATCTCAAGGGGCACATCTAATGCAAATCTGAATTTTTGATATTTTCAGCTTAAAGAAGTACATGTAGGGATGCTTCACAACATATTTTGCATGCTATCTACCTATATTCTCAGTGTCTGAATGCAAAATATCTAGTAGCAATATTCCCGTGGGTTTGCACAAAGTCTTGGCGCCAATCAAATAATTCAAGACAGGATAAGAAATGAACCAGATACTCATAAGATTCTAACTGTGACATACACATGTAAAGCTACATGCTCTACGAGTTTTTCAATCTCTTCATTTCTAAGAGTTTTTTTAGTAAATGTACAATGTACATACATGCAGCATACAGTACATTTTTTATTAGCTCACAAAACTTATCATCAGAATCGTACAATTTGTCATGTACATGTAATGATGTATATTTGTCAGCCATATCTCTAAATATGATTGTTATTATTACATAAATTATAACATGCACATAAGCCAAAAATATGGAATTTCTCCATCACTACTATGAGCGTCTATGTCACGATAATACATATGTACGTCACTGGCTTAGCTGTGTTCAAAATATGAGTCAGAACGTTCAAAATTGCCATTACTTTTCCCGATTTTTCTTTGACGATACATGTACAGGTGCTGGTATAATTATGTTATTCTCAGTCCAATATTTTTCTTCATTGACCTGGAAAATACTTGTGACATAAAGGTTGCCAGTACTTGTCTAGCAACTCATAGTGACAAAGCACCCGAGGTCACGCGTATATATTCCTTGGCTGAATGAATATAGGGGAATAACATATAAAATTACATATTTTCATGATAATCCATATCCCTACAGAGTGTTATCAGTTATGTTTATTTTTCATCGCTATAAAACATCAATTGTTTTTACATCTAAAAATAGAAAATTATGAATAGCAAAACAAAATCCACAATTAAAGTTATTTGAGTTTATCATGATTGCTATCACCTCCTCAAAAATTGGGAAAACAAATTATTTTTCAAATATATTGTACTTATTGAAATACATATACAACATTGAAGCTGTTACACTACTTAAAGAAATACAAAATGTTGTTTTAATATCAAAGATTAAATTAAATTAAAATGCAGACATTTTTACCATACTTCACATATGTACATGTAAGAATACAGACATTGTGACGGGTGATACGTGAACTTTCACTTCAATGGAATTCAAAAATTAAAATGAAAAAGCACAAATTTTGAGCATATCATACAATTATTACATATGTATACATTGTATTAATTTTTTGTTTCTATTTTTTTATTGATCATTTTTCATTTTTTTTTTTTGGTGTTCATATCACTCCTTTACTAATAAATGGTGGCCACACTTTTAGTTCAAAAAAATCAATATACATGTATATCTAGGATCTACCACTGCACAAATCAAAAACTATACCTAAAGACTCTACCCAAATGTACATTATTTCAGAGCGTATTTATATTTGTAGACACTAAAAACAGGTCCTGTAACACTGTCTATAAGATTTATGAGTGCTAAAAATAAATATAAAATTAATGACTAAATTAATATGGAAGTTAGATGAAACAAAGTGGCAACATTCATGACTATTTCCTCCTGACAGCCAAGGTCATTTTCATCAACGACTTGAAGACATTCATCACTAACTATCACGTAAAAGAGAGAAATTTAGGTCCTGACCAAACACCATTTATATTCAAATGAAGTTACTCAGCACAAATTATCTGAAGGCAACTGCAATTTTAATAAATTATACTAGGTAATGTCTCTCACCTTGGCATAGATTTCGATGGAATGATCAATATTGCATATTTCTTTCCTAATATGTATGCCAATACTGTGAGATAGTTGTAGACAGGTAATTCTACAAAGTAGCAAAATTCAAAACTTATGCAAACAATGTAACTTTTCTTAATTTGCATATGTTATATTAGTAATAAATGATACAAAATTCAACTGAGAGAAATGCAAACGTGCCTCTCAAATTAATGCAAATTTCCAATCCTGCATATTCTCGCAACTCTATCTTATTATTCTTCTGTGACACATCGAAAAATAAACCCCTTGACGGCGCACCTAGAACAATGCTGTAAAAGAGGCTGTGATTTACAATGGTGTGCACTGAATTTCTTAGAATGATGACAAAATACTTTATATCCACATTTTACATGACCATAGCTGAATTAAGATCCAGAAGCCGTTTCAATTCTTGTTTATAACCTTAGTTCTTCATTTCTATTATTTGTTGACATATTAATATATACACTCACAGAGTAGTATTCCAAAATGAAAAGCAAATACAGATGGAAATTGTATTCACTTTCTAAATATACAGGGTATTTCGACAAAGGAGGCCCAAAATCCTTGCGCTCGGAGTATAGTATTACATTATTATTCATACTACACAATGGAGAGCTATACACATATCTACAAATAGTATACTGAGCACATTTATTATTATTCAAACATGAAAATCCTTTTAAAACGTTAGTAGCTATAAAAATACCTCTGTGTCTAAAAATAGCAACATACTGTGACATAGTTATTAATACTCAGATGGGCTGGAATGAATCTATTAATAATTCACCAAATATTATATACATTCTTTTCATAAATCCTGACAAATTAGACTATTTGAGAAATGCTGATGTTCCCATTTCATATTTATTGGACAGGATCTGGTGAATTAATATTTCAGCAAATTCAATATTTATCAAGCTAAATATGCGTCATTTGAGAAATACTTTTATCTTCTTTATATATATCTACATGTACAAGACAGCTTGATCTTGATCAATCTAATGATATTATTCCAAATCTAGCTTGTAAAGTACTACATTGTATAAGCAGTCAAAAATTATAGTCGTTTTTAAATGGCATCAGAACTCATACAGTACATGGACATACAAGTACAAGTACCCTTTTCATGTTAGCGTTCACTGGCAGTGTCTGTTTGGTACAATGTACATGTACATGGACATTGTACTGATAGTGGGGCACTTTAGTACATGTACCAGGTACATTACATATGTATACATTTTTGTACATTTGTATGTACATGTATGTATGTACATGTATGTATGTATGTATGTATGTTTGTTATAATTTACATCAAATATCCATACATGTACATAATGTCATGTACATGAACAATGTACTGTACATGTAACTTGAATGATTACAATGTTTTAACGGGTACACTGCTGGGAAACTCTGGCAAAAACATCCCTGTCAAACTGTTTTTACGAAGGTTAGGGAACCCCAGTAACAGAAAGGTGGAATATGGTAAAACTGGCATAGCTTCCAATGCATTTACTTCAATTTTGGTGGGATTAACCCTGGTAAAATGACAGGGGAACTCATGAGGTAGACATTACCACTTCTCTACTGTCTATGATTTTACCTATTTAACGGCCTTAACAAAAACACTACAAACTGACATAGAGTTTACCTACTTCATTTGCTGCATTTCTACCCTTGACAAAAATGCTGAGTAAAACCCTGGGCATGAATAATAAAAAATAGAACTGCAATATTTAGTTTGAAGTGTTACACCTCTGCCCATTACATTGTTGTGTATGGATTCAACCCTTGGGCTCACATCGAGAGACAGGCAGATTAAGTAAGGATGGCCTACTGTGGAATAAAACTAAGTATTTGCATTTAATTTCTTGGAACTGCGAGTCAAAGATTAGAACGATGTCGCCATGGACGTGACAGGGATATGAACGATGTTTTTTAATTAATAAAATAGATTTCTTGAAGATGCTAAGGCAGGGTTATAAAGTAACCCTGATGAAAGTGCAAATGAGTCTTTATGGCAGGGGAAATTAAACAGCGTCTTTGGCACAAATCATTCATAGTGTAGGGAAGGCAGCTGTCAATGGTGGAGGTTGCAAATTAAGATAGCATAGTGTCGGTGACTTTGTTCGGAAATAAGGACTCTTGAATACCATAAAGCCAATTAGAGGTCGAGAATTTTGCCACACATGTACATGTGGTCTAGCATCAAAATGTTCATTCTTCACCATATACTACATATTGTGTTACACCTACAGTGCCTTTTAAGTTTTATTGTTGCAACTGATACATGTACATGCACCAGACGTCACACAATTATAGTAAAGCTCCTTTCAAGTTGCTAGCTTAGAATCGATCCGAGGTTAACACCAGGCAGGTGTAGGCTTTAACCCACTCAATTGCTACAATGTGCTGAGAGGTGTTAATGCCAGCATACATGTAGCTTGTTTACTGTGGTGTAGAGATACATCATTAGCTGGTCATACCTCCTAGCCCTCACAGAATATGAGGGATAAAGATATATCTCGACAACACCATAACCAGGCTAAGGCAAAAAATAAATTGTTTCTGGTCAGCGTGAGCATCACAAAATACCCTAGCATTGGTCTTTTTTTGTGTGTGTTTGTCCAGCCCATGCAGTCTGCAGATCCATGGGGAAACACAAAATAACCCTCCCTACGTAAGTGAAGACACCTGCAGAGCCAATAATGAACAAGCAAATGACACATGCTCCACATACACACTTACTCTACAAGACATGTACTAAATAAAAACAAAAAGAACAACCTATAATCTGCCATAAGTAGATTGAGTGATAGGTTTGATGAGAATAAAAAAAGATAATTGCGTCATCAAACCATTTTAGGCAAACTGTCCTGACCAGAAACAATTCTTTTCTTTTTTTTGCCCTACTGCTGGCAGTGAACTGTGTATACAAATGTACATGTATGTAACCTGGTGTTATATACTGCAGGCATAAATTCTTCCAGTTGCCAATGCTTGCTGTTCAACTATTAAAGCCAGCCCAGTTTTAAATAGCATATGAAACTGTAGCCAGGTTTTAAACTGACCTGGTGCAGGCAATAACCCTTCCTGTTGCTGATGAGTTTCTCTTGTGAGTCCAATATTACATGTACAATGTAGTAAGCTACCCTGATCCTACCCATTAATGTGGCCATGTGGATGAGGATTGGATATTTATTTTGGATTTGTAATAAAAACAAGTTTATCATGGCTTCCTAATATACTTGAAAAATCAATGTGAAACAACATTGACAAAGTCTGTGTTTACAACTCAATACACTGCAAAAAAGCTTTTGAAAAATGGGTAAAAGTTTGTTATTGTGCATACATAAGAAAAGATTTTATATGTATATATTTATTGAGTTACAAACAAGGACTTGGCATACAATGTACATGTATACAAATGTATGTACATGTATGTTGCTTCACAATGATTTTTCAAGTAGGAAGCTATGATAAAATTCTTTCATAAATTAAAAATCCAAAATAAATACCCAATCCTCATCCTAATGGCCACTTTGATTTAAGCTAGCCCAGTTGGACAGCATCTACATCAAACTTGTACTGTCAAGTTGAGCTGTGCTATCCACACAAAACTGAAAAATAGTTAGAGATTCAAGCTGCTTTTCATCCCCTTCAGATGTTAATTTTAATATTAGAATAGTAAACATGTTCAATTCTGAGAAAACCTTTACAGAAATCATCATTCTTGGAATTTCACGTACAAACTTCAACAGATGTTCACCAATTTTACAATTGATTAATTCAATGAGTTCTAGGAATTTGTCTCCTTTTACGTGCTTGATTGTCGTGACACTGATATTCTATTTTTCTCAAAACTATATGGATTATACAGTTAATGGTCAGCAGGGAAAATCTACAAGAGGCTGAGCTAGGTAATCATAAATTTTACCTGAGAAATTAAACCATTCAAAAAAATACATAAATTCAGTTCCTTGATTTCGGCACCCTGAAGCTGTAACTATCTAGAGTATGTCTGTTTTCGAAATTTAGGTGGTTGGTTTTAAAGTCTGTATTTGATGAATCATATTATATGACAAACCGTACCAGCATCACACTGATTCACCTAATTAGAAGAATTGAACTATTTCAAAAAATCATTAGTTTATTTTTGATGGTTGAAAATTGCTATAAGTACACTGCTTATTTTTAAAGTGGCCACATGCTTGGCTATAATAGGGTGTATTTTGGATTTTTATTCATAAAATAACTCTTTAAGGTTTTTTTTCTTGAAAAATGAATGGGAAACAAAATATCCATGTACCAAATTCATGTTTATAACTCACTAAATTGCAAAAAGTTAGAAAGTGTCTGAAAGGTATGTTATTATACGTACAATAACAAATAATTTACAAAGTTTTTTTTTTTTAATTGCCAATTTATTGAGATACTGACAAAGAATTGGTACATGTTTCATGTTTCAAATTGTTTCTTGAAGTAGGAAAGCATAGTAAAGTTGTTTTATGAATAAAAATTCCAAAATACCATTTGTCATCCATATATCATACACTTTCAGTAAGTCTGTTCAATTATGGTTTCCTATAAACAGTACATATAGTTTGCATTTGATGTTTATTTTCACAAAATCAAATTTCAACAACAATCTATGTTTCCTAGCTAAAATACAGTAAAATTGATATTGATCAAAGTTACCAAATTTGTCATCATTTTCATTTCAGCATTACGGAGTGAAAATTGCTCTAACCATACCCCTAATTCGTATGTCTTGTTCAATTATAGTTTCTTTAAAAAGCCAAACTATCAACTTACATTTGACGTTTATTATTACAGAATCAACATGAGCGAAAAGCTTGTGGAACGTCCAAGCTAATTATATTCTGAGCATTTTCATTCTCAAATCCCTAAACAGCAAGCAAGCTTTACCAATTATCGTTTGATCTTTTTTGAAAATCCCTAAGGACGAGAGGGTGAAATTACCTTTTCAATAAGAGGTCGGGAAGTAAGTCGGGCATTGAATACAGTATAGGACGCCATTACTACATGTACTCCGTGTCTTGTGCCCATTGTGTACACCATAGATGAAATGGATGAAATAGCGCTATTGTTAGTGAAACACGAGAAAGGCATTTCTGATCTCGATAAATGAGTCAGTGCTGAACTTAATAAGGCAAAGTTACAATTACAGCAGGAAACTGAAACTATTTTGAAACTCTGTACAATGTACATGTACATGCAGCACTAACTACAGTATGTCATTTGTATTCTCCTAACAACATCCTCCCATCGCAATCGCATTGTTGTATGCTGCACATCCCCTCCCTCCCATCGGATAACATTATATGGAAATCTAATTAGAGCAGATCATTATTTCTTGTAAATACCTATCTTAAAAAGTTATAAACAGCACCTCTTACACAATCAAGGGTTCTAAATACATGTACTTTAAGAGTAAAGTTTCACCTGTTCAAATTGACAGGCTTGTAATGCTCTTTCTATCAGGGGGTACTGGTTTGCACACACAAGACTATAAGCTGCGAAAAACAGGATTTAACTGTGTTCGCTGGCTGTCTAGTTTATAACTTGTTTATTTAAGAACAGGCAATGTCATAGTACATACGTACAAAAATCAGTGTTTTATTTAAGGGCGTTAAGTAGGTAAAATCTACCGGGGTTCCCACATCATTTTACCGGGGTTCCCCACCTAAACTATGATACATTGCATGGGAAGCACTACCAGTTTTACCTCTTTCCCCCTTTCTGTTACCGGGGTTCCCAAACCTTAGCAAAAACACTGAAAATGTATATATTCTTAAACCATTTTTGCATTTGACCTTGACATGACAACAACACTACTAATAAACTCCAAATAACGTTTAAATAATCTGTCATACAAAAATTTCCAATTCAACACAAGTTTGTGCCAAGCTTTGATGACAGGGTATATTGTACAAGCCAAGTTAGATGGATCTGTCTATATTCTGTCTATTTGATATCCTTGTATCACATACATAGTGACATACAAACGACATGAAAGATTGATGTTCAAAAGTCTAGACTCATCTCTACCATTTGTTATCATGGTTACTATAATTGCCATGGTTACAAAGCTACTAAAAGGTCTCTAAATTTACTTTTCAGTTATGTACTTTAAGAAGATCATCTTTCAGAAAGGTTACATTTGAAGACGTACATGTATATGTTATACACTACATACAAATGTACATGTTAGTTAATGACAGGTTAACAGTACTTTACTGCACATCTATGTTGTCACTTCAACTGATTTACAACTACTAACACACAACTAAAGCATTTTCACTGCTTGTCTCGATCATTTACATGTATAGCATCCATATCAAGTATAAAACATCCGTATCAAGTGTATAAGTATACAGTTACATTTGCTCATTAGCCCAGTATATGGTGTCTGAACTGATTTACAACTGCTAACACCCAACTAAATCATTTTCACTGCTTGTCACAATCATTTATAGCATCCATATCAAGTGTAAAACATCCGTATTAAGTGTATAAGTATACAGTTACATTTGCTCATTAGCCCAGTATATGGTGTCTGAACTGATTTGCAACTGCTAACAGCCAACTAAATCATTTTCACTGCTAGTCACAATCTTTCATAACATCCATATCAAGTGTAAAAGTAAACTGTTACATTTGCTCATTAGCCCAGTATATACATGTACATGTACATGTAGTGTCTGAACTGATTTACAACTGCTAACAGCCAACTAAATCATTTTCACTGCTTGTCACAATCTTTTATAGCATCCATATCAAGTGTAAAAGTGTACTGTTACATTTGCTTTAATAATTAGCACTGTATGGGCATGGCATCTTTCAATGTAATCAATCTGTAAACAATGTTACTAGTAAAAAGTATAAGTTAGTCATAAAATGACTAGAGAGTAAACATAAATGTCACAAGATGTCATAATATCAGTTTTTGGCACTCTCATTCCACTGTAATCAGTTTGCTGTTTGTTAGTTGACAACATCGTTTACAAATTGACTACAGTTGGAAAGGCTACATGCTAGTCCCATACCAATGTTATTTTATACTGATATAGATGCTATAACATGTATATGATTATAGCAGGCAGGGAAAACATTTTAGTTGGATGTTATACAAGTTGTAAGACTACAATATCACGCATCTCTACAGTCAATTTCCCAGAAAACCAAAGTTAATCAAATCTCTCCAAACTTTAGACCTTACATGTGTATAGCTAAAATGATGTAGGCTTGGTGTTTCACTCATGCAACATGACATTTATCACACACCCTCAGACAACTTCTAATGCAAAAGAAACAATTACATGTACATACGGTAGGTACCCTGTACAGTGGGGGATGTAGAAGTAATCAAGTTGATGTGTTGATTATCAGTTAGCAAATAAACAATTGAAGCCATCAAGTTTATGTGTAATGTTTTCATTAGAAGCCTGTTCAATGTGACTGGGCAAGGGATCCTGCTGTGTTTGTTGTCTGTTACTGTTAGCCTTTTATGTCAGAAACATAATGTCCCATGAGTGAAGCACCAAACCAACATCATTTTAGCTATACTATGCCTTGGAATTCAACAATATCCTAGTCTCGAATCTGAGCAGGATTCAGTGGCCATTTTGGATTTTGAAATGGTTCATACAATTTTGACCTCTACCTACAGTGTACATGTACTACATGTACATCTGTTCCCAACTCATACTGAAATTAAATTGCAAGTCAGTAACAGCATAAAAAGATACTTTCAAATAAAATAAAAGCCACGATGTATTCATCCAGTACCCAATTACATGTATAGAAAAATTTAAGTGCATGTCTGTAACAGTGTAGAAGGATATCTCTCAATAAAACGAAATTTGAGAGTTTAACTTTAACCCATGTCTGTTCCCAACTTGCACAAAAATTTGATTACGAGTTGGAAAAAGATATCTTTCAATAAAACGAAAACCAAGAATTAACCTACAGTAATTATATACATTCAAACTGGCACAAAGTGCATAGTATTTACAGTGAAAATCAATTTAATAGTGTTAATAAAAGCACACAAAAGCTTATTCTCACTACCACCCACACATACATTTTTGTCATTAAAATTACAATTCAGACGTCTACACCACTGAAAGGATCAGCCAGACAAATGCCAGAATCATCAATGGTGACTACTAAGGTCAAGACCCCTTAACTACATGTACATTGTACATGTACAAATGTAATATGTATGTAATATGAGGGGCTCTTGTCACTTAATGTCGACAAAGATCAAGAAAGGTGATGACAGGAGTGCACCGTATACATCATGTAAGGTTGTTCAAGACACCTACTGCTTGAAAAGTTTATTTTACTGTGATGTTGTAAAAATTGTGACTTGAGGGGGCCTTTGTTACTTAAAGTCAAAACAGATGAGGACAGACGACAACAGAGTTGCATTGAGACCCTAACTCTTTAGTTTTTTGTGCAATGTTGTAAATGATTATGACAAGAGAGGCCCAATGTGTAATACTCAAAGTCAACACAGATAAAGATGATGACAGAAAATAAGGCTGAAACTCGTACCTAGTTTTTTTGAGGAAAATGTAAATAATTGTGACTTGAAAGGTCCTTGTCACTCAAAGTTGACACAGATGAGGTAAGATGATGACAAAATACATGTTGTAAAGTTGAGACCCCTTAACTACATATATGCAGTGTTTTAGGGCAATGATGACAAAGAGTGCATACATGTATGCTTATAAATTTGCATTTTTTCTAATTTACATCAATCTGTCCCATATGTAGATGTAAAAAGGTGCATGTTGTGCCCATACCACATTAACTTACAACTGAAATTAGTACCTCATCTTTGTGCCAAGTGCAAACAAATAGATTTGAGAGTATCTGTGATAAATAGCTATGGACAGATAGAACAGAAAACATGCCAAATTTAGCTGCTGAAATTAGTCTCACCTTTGTTCCACATTTTTAAAAGAAATAGCTGTATATGTGTATATTATATCAGTATCTTTGAGAAATCTTTGACAGACAGACAGACAGACAGACAGACAGACAGACAGACAGACGGACAGACAGAGACTGTAGGAACCCAAAATACATGTATATATTGTGACACTACCCCCTTCTGGACAGTATCCATGCAGCTAAAAATACCTTGAATCTGAATTCCAAATTCCACTTTCACTTCAATGATTTTTCTAATCATCTATTTTATCCATTGAATTAAACATTAATGGTAATTTAAAATAGTATGACCTTTCCCTGACGTCTATATTCTATACATTATCCACTTTACTGCCATAGCCCATTAGCTTATAGTTGACTAGAGTTAAATGCATGATTATTATCATAATAATTACACTACTAATACTTAATAACTAACACTAATCACTGTACTTTGACCTAACAGAAAGTCATTGCTTTACAATGTAGTATTTTATGAGATTAACTAAAGAGGCCATGTACATGTAGTGTAATATGTTGTACCAGGTCTATGGTTGTACAATACACATGTACATCATACAATGTATGTTCCATCTGATCAAAGACGCATACTTACTTTTTTGTCCATGTATGGCACTATTAAACGACTTTCATAAAATCAGCACTTATCAAGAGGAAAAACATTCTACAATGTACAGAGTTAAAAGAAATACATTTACCTTCATCTAACCTAAAGTTTATACTTTTGTATAAACCTTATTTTGTTACTACAATGTATTGTTACTCTAGTTTTACATTAAGTTTATTTACAGACCCTCCACCCGTGGAGTTTATGGTTTGTTTTAGCACCAAAACTTTCAAATGTAGATAGTGTATGACATAAAATGTACATGTACATAATACTTGTCAACTCATATATCGGTAGAGACAAGGCCCCTTCAATGTCACTAATATATTTATGTATTTTGACTAAAGCTTTCAAATATTTATCTCGACATTGTTTAAATTTCCATTCAAGTCAAGGGACTTTCTTCAATAAACCATTAACATTCTTATCTGCCGTAAGTACATGTAAGCTACTCAGCATCTTAACTTTGGTGATCAAGTTTTCCGAACACATCTAGAGTTAATGAAGGAGAAACAAGTCTCCTGTCTGAGATGCTAAATTTTCAACTACCTGTACGTGCACACTCATAATGATTCCTGTGTTTTGTTAATTCATGAAGCTTCAACTACTTATCCATTCACTTGCCAAGTTGCACCCATTCGAACAGAAAATACAGGATCTATGTATACCCTGGTAATTCCATGTTACATTCTCATCTTCAATTCATACATGTACACAAGACCTCCTATGTCACTCATATTTGTCTTGGTTAAATGAAGAAAAATATTTGGGAATAATTTTAAATAGTTGGAGTTCCTATGAAATTATGGTTACCCCCCGTAATTTTACGTCCTTTCATTTTATACCTGGCTCTTCTTAAATAACATTTAGATATTTTAACTTATCAACCAACCAATCATTTTTAAAGTTACATGGTAAAAACACACAGGGTTACCCTAATAGTATTGTCATCGAACTTGCATGTCCCTACGTACACGTACAAGAAGTTGTGACCTTATCTCTAAGTCTAGTTCCTGACGACCATGTTCCAATTTTACACTACGTTATCTTCACTTACTAGACTATTAGCGAATGCAAATTAGTAATATTCTTATCAGCACGTATCACGACATGCCAAAAAAACATTCACTACTAATTACATCTTGCATTTTTGATAATAAGCTAATTACAAATTGAACACCACTAATTACTTAATAACTTAAAAACTAACTCCCTAATGTATTGGAAAGCACATGGGCATTGTAAATTTGCAAGGTCTTAATTAGGTTTTTTGCGGCTATTAAATACGATAGATTCTGTGATGAAAATGTAGGAATGATATCTGATTAATATTCCATGATGTACAAACTGTACACCATCTGTTTTAGTGTTGACAATATGCAATAGTAATTTGAGAACATTTGCTGTGTAGGATTATTACTCTATATGGCTATAGAAGTCATAGATAACACTATTATATAAATAGGCCTTTCCAAAATTTACCATGGTGGCACTCTACTTCCTGTCTGTGTGTACCCTGGGCGTATACATGTACAATGTATATGGTATACACATGTTGGTTACTCGGTTAATCATAGAGCACTGCTGCTTTCCTTGATGTCTGAACAATGCAAAAAATATCCCCGATTTACACTTCTGAGAATACAAGGAACAAAGCTCTTAAGAAACAGTACTATGATGAGGTGATGATACCCCCACTGGGCACTGTATTCTCAATTTCCTGTTTGAAGTCTGCAATGGCCGATACACATAAAATCGTTATTCTTGGACTATAGGTGAAGGTACAAACGTAAGATAACTTCATATCATTACAAGACAACAAATATGGTAAAATAAAATGCACACATGTCAAAGAATTAAGTCCAATTGAAAACAACATTTTGCCAAGGTTTGGGAACTATGGTAACAGAGGGGAGAAATCTATGATATAGATTTTCATAAATACATATATGTGTGCACAAGGCCTTCTTGACAATTAGATGTTGTTCCCCAATATTTGTCTTCATTCAGCCAAGGAAAATAAAGAAAATCTAAGGAGCCATTGTCACAACCCTTAGGTTACGAGTATTTTCCGGCTGAACGAAGACAAATATTGGAGAATAACATACATGTAATTATACCAGCACCAATAATATCAAAGAAAAATCAGGGAAAGTATTAGTTTCCCCGATTTTTCTTTGATATTACTTTCCCCGATTTTTCTTTGATATTATTGGTGCTAGTAAATTTGAATGTTTTGACACACATTGTGGTGACTTAGAAAGACCAGAACTCCATACATTGTATTTTTTGCTCGACTTGGCTTGTGGATGGTACAATCTTGTGTATAGCAGTTAGAATTTTTTAATTATTCTTCAAGCAAATACCATTCTGTTGTTCAAAAGTAAAAACAACTGTTACACTCCTTACATGTTCACGTACAAATGTTGCTGAGTATACATTTTTGTAAGTATTTTTAAATGTTCATCAAATAGATAATTACATAATCTATAAATAGTTCATCCTGCCCAGCAGAACAGACTTTAGGTGGCTTTAGCCTAGCATACGAATATACTTATTGTCGGTTTAATAACATATTCCCTCCCACTCCATCAGATTAGTTTCTATTCATTGAGGAGAAAATTATATAATCCATTGTGTTTTTATTACAGGTAGCAAGTCCATAAAATCTATCGCGGTTTGCCAGTCACTTTACCAGGGTTCCCAAACACAATTATGGCAATTTCCACAAGATCTTTTACCTATTTTCCCCTACATGTATTATCTGAATTCCCAGACCTTAACAAAGACACTTTAGACTTTTGTCTTTTTCATCTGAAACACTGGCAATGTATATGAGTACATGTACATGTAAGATATATTATATTGTTTTACTTTAAGCATTATAAAAGGCCACTACAGACTGCAAACAGAAAATTGAGAATACAGCACCCTCACTCAAATTGGGGGTATCATCACCTCATAGTACTGTTTCTTAAGAGCTTCGTCCCTTGGTATTCTGTAGAAGTGTAAATCAGGGATGTTTTTCATATTATATGTTCAGATATCGAGGAAAGCAGTAGTGCTCTATGATCAACTGAGTAACCTACAAAATATATACATGTATACCCCCAAGGTACACACAGACAGGAAGTAGAGCTCCACCATGGCAAATTTTGGAAAGGACAATCATCATTTTCTATTTTTGGCTCTTTATTATTTCCTGGAGCAGAGTTTGTGTTTTGAAGAAAATGAGATACTTTGTATAATTGCTTTGTTACTTTAAAATCTCTCTTATTAGTCAGATCCACTGTACAAAAGTGTTCTCTTGGGGGAACAAAAATTCAATAGGAAATAGGGCTGATGAAACACGCTTTAATTTAGTGTCCCTTGAAACTTAAGTAATAAGAGAAATGGAATGAGATGTCTGATCCTGTTAATATCAAAGCAGTGCATTATTTTGTTACAAGAAAATGACATTTCTGAAACAAGTACATGTACATGTACATGTATGTTTGGGTAGCAAATGTGAAGGGCAATCCAAATTAGTACATTACTTCTAGAGGGACTTTAAAGAGAAACTGCTTAGAGAGTAATCTGAGCATTTGCAGGGAAAAAAGTGTACTCAAAATGCTTGAGGTATTCAGTTGACAAGCCAAAATACATGTAGTCCTTGTGGTGACATCATTTTGAAGGACAGACTATGCTACATATTTCATAGTTTTTAACAGCAGATTAATTTTGATACTGCATTCATAAATATTACCCAGATGTTTGCATGTCTACATTTTGTATATGGGAGCAACATACGTGTACACCACAGCATCATATCGTTGGAAGAAGAATGGTGCAACTAAACATGTACCGGTACATGTACATGTACAATGTATGTCAAAATCATCACAGCCTAGAATCCTGCATCATGCATGTGATGAATGATGACAAATGAAAACTACCATACATTCAATTATCTGTACATGTAACTCAGCATCTCATCAACTGACCCAGTACAAGTGCTACATTTGTACACTGAAGCTATGATTCGTCAGAAAGCAGTTCCTGAGCTGTACATTGTACACATCATACATGTTGTATACATGTAGTGTGCATAACATGAACATACGGACTATAAGTTCAACATAATTTGAGGTATGCATATAATACATGTATATGCATACTCAACAAAATTGAAGATTTTTCTATCTGGTCAGGTTTGTGTTCTTTTGGTACTTCTTTGTGTTATTTTGTTGTTTTAGAATTGTAACACATATACATGCAATTGTGTTCAGTTTGAATCTACTACACAGTTTCCATGATAATACTGGTTCATGTTCTATAAACTTAGAAGTTCAAGCCATTTTTTTACAGTCCTTCCATCATGATAAAATTACATGCCCAATAACTAGTATTTATATATGCATAGATTCCCAGCAGAAACTACGTAATATTACATTTGACATTTCACGAGATGAGAAATCGTAATTACAAGGAACACAAGGTCAAGAGCTGCTCAAACTTAATCAATTGCTTATACACTGAATGTCACAGGGTTTCAGTAAATGCATATAATTAAGATGCCGAGAGTTTCATCAAGAATTAAAACCCAAAGCCGACATTTAATCAAGGAGATTGAGTATAAACTGACCTGTGTATTTAATCTTCAACATTTAATACCTAGCAGTAAAAATAGGACTCACTAATCAAAAGATGTCAAACAAGTACATGTAACCTATTATGGATGACGTTAACGCTACCCAATCTAGTCTAGTCCCTATACGATATGTGTTACATAGACGATTACTACTTGCAGGATCATCTCTGCTAACTACGTCTAGTCAAAGTCCAATATTTTACCGTCAATCTGACTTACATGTAACTCCATGCTAGGCGAAGGGTGAATGGCACATGTCATGTAAGACTATTTTCATGCATTTATCACTAAATAATGAGGTGAGGTGTTACAATTGCCAGCTGAGTGTTAGCATTGAATTGAAACCTGGTGCAACCAGCTGAGTAAATTCTTTAGCAGTGATGATTGCACACAGCATACAAAATTCAAAATTCACCATAGTCAAAGGCAAACACTCGTCTACTAAATATCATTAAGGTATTTTTAAGGTTTTTAACAGTTTGACCAATGGAAATCAATAGCACAGTAGAACTGAAACAGCTCCTGCAGCTAAATCTAACTACCTGGTACACATAGGAGTCAAAAGTCCTGCAGTTTTTGAGTTTAAGTCATGTACAGACAGACAGACAGACAGACAGACAGACAGACAGACACCATGTACCATGACTATAGCACTATTGAACCCCTACTGGTTGTTTGACAAACCTCACGTATGTACCAAAAAAGTTAGGCTAGAATAAAAGAATGGTCCACTGTAAATCCATATTCAGATAAACATAGAATGTCATGTACATGTATCTAGGACACACCCTTTAAATTCAAGCCTTGACATTAATACAACCAAATAAATAGAACGTATTTACTTAAATATGACTATTTTCATGTACATATATTTTCCATTATGACAGAAATTGTTATTTACAATGTATCATACTCACCAAATATGAAAACCAATATGGGATAACACAGTGTATGTATAAAATGTTACAAATACATGCATTATACATGTGCTTCATTTTAAGCAATCAACAGCATGTGATAATTAATATGTAAATTCTGATATTATATAACAACCAGTGTTAAATGAAATTTAAGGCCATTTCTTAGTAAATTTCATGTACTTCTAATTATGATAGCCATTAATTACAACCTGTGTTTTATTAATTGGTAAATTAATTACATGTACTCTGTGACATGAACATGTATTATTTTATGATAGTATTCTAAAAAAGAGCCACATACTGTACAATATACGTACATGTATTAATGTACATGTACATGTAGCCAAGGAAAACTAGAAATATGAACAAAACAGAATTTGATAGGCTGAGAGCTTCCGACTACCAACTGTAGCCTTGTTTGTAAATATAATTTACATGCATACATACATGTATGTATATGTATATACATGTATGTAAAAGGTATTTTGTCGGTGGCTGAATGTTTGGGTTCGAACCGATTTTGTAAAATAGACCGGTCTGTATGTGAAAAAGGTGATACTCAGTTTGACCCTTCCGAAAACTGCAGGTTTTTACGGAATTTCCAGTTCCTCCTGTTTCAACAACACTAGGACATCAGATTAATGCCCCGTAGCAACTATAATTCAACACATTTCAAAATTTATTTGGACGAATAAAGATAATTATTATTATTACTATCATTTAGTATTTATAGTTTAAAAGAAAAAATATGCCACACGTAGAGTTTTATTTCTTACTGTTTTCCTGATTTTGCAATACCCTTAAAGACACCCAGCCTGTACATTGTAATTTCTACATGTACTGTCTGGAATAAACAACCTTGAGAAACTTCCTGGGATTACGAATACTTAAGGATCACGGAAGATTATACCATGCATAAGCCAAGTTGAACAAAAAATACAGAATATATATACTCTGGTCATTCTATGTTACAACGCATGTCTATATCACTGGTTCTACTGTGCTTGAAATAGTGTATGAGTCAAAACGTTCAAAGTTGCCATTACTTTCCCTGATATTAGTGGTGCTGGTTATATTATTCTCCACAATTTTTCTCCATTCATTAGGGTGACCTACATTGTACATACATTGTAAGGGTCGTCACTACTCATCCAGTGACTAGAAGTGGCAAAGCCCCCTTAAGTCACTCATATTTTCCTTGACTGAACGAAGAAAAATATTGGGGAATAATATCTAATTATTTGGTTTATGATGAAGTCTTATTTTACTTTTTAATGTATCCATTTCCTGCACATTTATTATTTATAGAAATACAGGATGTTGTGTAGTCATAAAATCAACCTAAGTTTTAAAATAACATTTTAATAATCTCCTAAATATTCATGTATTTTATAATTATGGTTTCTTTGGATAATTCACAAGAATTAACTCAATTATCATTATCATTTCAATTTGAAAAGTTCAGTTTCAGTATTTGTGCTTTCCTACCATTTATTGTTGTGATTGGCTGATAATTCATAAAATACATGGTACAAGAATCTATCATTACTACCAGATTTCCTTTTGATGAGGTTCACTATATTTAAAGAAAAGTTTGTGTAATATACCTCGGTACTTGTACATTGTAGACACGTTTGTATTTTAGCTATGCGAAGTCCAAATGTAGTAGTAAACATGGTAAATTTACTGAATCATTTTACAACGTTCCCTATCATAGGCAAGTTTTGTTGGGGAGACAATGTATTCTCTTTTGCCTTTACGTAAAATGCTGTGGTTTTCTTCAAGCTTAATGCGAAACAATGATTTTTTTTATCCCATTTCCCAGTTGTTGAATCATTTTATGAGGATTTTCTTGGTCACAAACCTATCTACTAAAGAAAATAGCCTACATGTACATAATCATAATAAATATGGACAAGTAAAACCTGACTATCGACACTTAATTTATGACATTTCATAATAATACATGTATAATTATATATATATGTACAAAATGTACCTATCAATCATGATTTTAAAGATATATGAGATGAAATTTTACTCAACTGTAAATGTTGTATGGTGTGTACAATGTACATGTAGTACACCTGATTGTTATTGGACATAGCCCATAAAATGACAATTCATAGGGTATCATTTTATATATGTAGTGCAAAAAGGATTGTTATTGGACAAAACTGTGCAAAACTTAATGTTATCAGGAAAAATTGCCAACAAAATGACAATTTATCAGTTTATGGTGCAAAACTGATTGTTATCACACAAAACTGCCAACAAAATGACAACTGATTGATTCCTAGGTGATGGTGCAAACTGAGACAAAACCACAAAAATGAAAATTGATACTAGTATATTCACATTACAGTGCAAAACTGATTGTTATCGGACAAAACTGTCTACAAAATGACAATTGATAGTGTACTAGGTTATCCTGCTGTGATAGCAATAAGAATACATGTATATCATGTGAAAGATATGAGATGTAACTAAAATACATTATACCATGTATATGACAAATAGTATATTGATGAAATATCACCGAGCTAAAAATATCACATAGAGTGAAATAAATGACATTATTATTAAAGAAATACTGGTATAGCCTACAGTTTTCAGGTGTTATACTATGATGTGATGAAAGCCTATATCATGTTATAATACATGCAAGGTACATATATGAGATTTCACCGGGTTTAAAATATCAGAGAGCGAAATAAATGACTGTACAGTCATTATTATTAAAGAAATGCTGGTATAGCCTACAGTTTTCAGGTGTTGTATCTATGATGTGATGTCAATCATGTTACAATACATGCAAGGTACATGTATGAGATTTCACCAGGTTTAAGATATCACAGAGCGAAATACATGTGCTGCACAGTCATTATATATATTTAAGAAATAGCCTACAGTTTACAGGTGTTATACATGTATGTATCTATCATGTGATGAATGGTACAAGATAATGTAAGATTTCACTGGACTCAAACTATTATACACAGTCATGTACATTGTACACGTTTCTAAACTGCACTGTACATATCAAAATAGATTCACCAACTTGATTTCATGATTACGGATAATGTATCACAAGCTGGAAATGTTACCTCATCCAAATAGTTCGCTATTAACACCCGGCGAAAATATTCAGTCCACTGAAGATGTCAATCTAGTCTAGACAAAACATTTAACATTTCCTGTTTGTGATTACCTTTATATATATACACTGTACATGTACTCTGAATTATTATTACTGAAATACAGTCTACACACATCAATATAATTTGTCAGGCAATACTATTATATATGCACCGTAGTAGTACGAATATACATGTACCATCGTTGCAAACCACGGCCTGTTTTACGGCAACATTCTTAACGAGCCTCCCACAGGAGGATTTATTTCGAAATGTAGTGCCTAGTGGTAGAAATAATAACTCTGGTTTGCAAGAATGACATGTACAAGTACATTGTATGTATTTATCACGATTCTAAAGATACAACATATACCGGGGTACTATAGAGATTTCATTAAACCCAAAATGTTAACACTTGTACATGTACATGTATAGTACATGTACTTACTACAGTATGTATATTGAATGTAAATAATTGTCACCCAATTCAAGTACGGCTTTACCAAAGTATGATTCACACCCTACAAATACGAAATTTTTCTGAAAGATGAATACAGCCTCCAATGTGTAGAAATAGAATTTAACAAATTATTTTATACTGGTTCAAGACCCGAGTGAACATCCACATGACTCAGTATTCACACTCACCACCTGTACTGTAAGTTACATGTATAACGAGTGAATCAAGATCATTGTGTTGTCAAATACTGTTGATTAACGACAATAATAAATTTACCTATCGAATCTGAAATGGCAACTATTACAGAAATATCAAATTCACCCAAAGATAATATTCAAATATGATTGGATTTCAAAAAATAATTTACGATATTTCCATTCAAAAGGATACCGAGTGATAATAAACACACTGTTGAGATAGCTGCACCTGTGATAAACCAAACGATTGATGTTCACAGCTTCAAGTTGAAAGTATCGAGGAGATCAGGAGGAGCTGAGAATCACCCATGTGTGATTACTTGTATACGTACGTCCACTGCTCAAACCGTGCCTGGTGGAGTCGACTATGTTCGGTTTAAACCCGGTAAAAAGGACTGATACATGTACTCAGATAAGCCTTGGAGGTGTCACTCTAACATATGCTTCAAACCAGGAAATTATATCACTAACCAAAGAGGTCAGTCTCTGGTTGCTATGACGATACAACAAGAATATCCGCTCAATTAAAGTTAGCGATTTGATCAGTAGAATTTGGTAGCCAAAGTCTAAATAACTGATGACTGCAGTGAATCGTAGATCCTTTCATCAGAGATTCCGGTGTTCATCTGCTGGCTGACAATTACTGCTTGTAGACACAGCATACATGTACATGTATGTATGTACGTACGTTACTTGACTTTTACATTGATGATTGGTTAATTTTAGACATGTGACACAGCTTTAGGCCATCTATGTCATTGGATGAAGTTTTAAGCACATCTGTCAGGATACGAGATTCTCTTCAGAGAAAAAAAAAAGCAATAACTTCACTTCCTCAGAGTCTGTTAGTGCGGCTGATGGAAATGGTCTTAATTCAAGTATTTAAGTTATCAGCCCTTATTACAGCGTAGCATCAAATGGCATCAACCACTCACGTACATATACTACAATCTAGTGCTGTTTAAAATGGATTCAGTGAATAAGTACAAGTCCGTGCACAACAGCTAAATTACATTCCTCATGTTGCCATGGAAATAGCTGTTTTAGTCATGAACAGTCAACTATGCTTCTGCTTCAGTCACTGCGTACACAAACACTGGAAAGGCCCATTGTTAAACACAACCTTGTACAAACAGAACGGCACAAAAGGTAGACGTCATCTGCATACTAATCAAGCAGATGAAAAATTCATGGGGTTCATTCTCACCGTAGTCTGAATGACGGCATAATATACCGGTACAGGTAAGGAAGTCTATATTGTTTGCATTTCAAAGTGTTGACATAATTTATTATTAAGTTTTGCCTCGTGTTAATGGAATTTTTCTGCCATAAAAGACCTCAATGTTACATTAGTTGATTGTACGATTGTACATGTCACATATATACAATGTATTGGAGAGGTAACTGTATGAATAGAGTCAACTTTCCATGACAATCCACCAGCTGTGCAAAATTATAAAGAATTCTACATGTCCCCTTTCCAGCATCTAAATCCGTATAAGCTCTACATCATGATGGTGTGCTGAAGATTTATTTCTGCACATAAGCGCATATTCTCTAGAGCAAAGTAAGGCCTGACAGGCATTTCGTATTGGCAGGGTGTGACCTTTTAGCTTCTTGAAAAAAATGCAAATTTAGCCCACCTAGATTAAGTGATAAAGGCAGTACATGTATATACTGAAAATCAAACTGAAGACAGATACAGTTTTGATGAGTCTAAGACGAAATACTTAAAACATATACACCAAAGATTGTCAACATTCTGTCCAGTAGCCATCGCAGACATGGAGCATCTTCTCGAGAATCTTGAAGACTTTGAGGGATGTACATACATTTGTTCCTTATTAACATTATTAACAAGCATGACTCAACATTTGATGAACCTGATTTGGACTAGACTTTATCGATATCTAATACTTGTATGTGCTCAACTTGTTGTTACGTCTATCAATAAATGATATTGATACTATGTGTCTCCGTGTGTAGGTTGACTCATTCTGAAGTAATGACAGAAAAGTGTTCTTGTATCAGTGGAGCTAAATCTTTGTCCATGTCAGTCAGATCGTTATCCTTATCTTATCGTTCAAGTGAGATTTTAGAGCTCTTTTCTTATGGTATGAAGTTTAAGCAGTTTCTATGGAAACAATCTACTTTTTAAAGCTTTACTAGCTAACATACGAACTAAAAAGGACCAACTGCAATAATATATTTTACAACATTCAGGAAGTTCAAATGAAAAAATATTTTACTTGATCACCATACACTCAATTTAATGTATTAATATCAAAATGTTTCATACTTTTTAAGAAGTAAAAATCTTATACTTTCGCTGTTACTGTGTTCAGGAAAAATAAAACCTATTCACAGTTTTAAAAAAAAATTAAAAAAATAAGGGGTTATTACTACACCAATTTTTTAAATAATATTATTAAAATTTAAAAGAATTAAAAATTAATATTTCCTTGAAAGGAAGACAACAAACCCCAATATTTCTTTTAATCATTTATTGTTTCAAAAGGGTCAAAAGAATTATCCAGGCAGTGGCTTACTTGTGCCAAAGTTATCTCAGGTTTGAAGAAAGCTGATTATTCAGGGAAACTGGTCATTAAAATAAAATTTGGAATAAACAAAACAAGTTTACTGTGAATATTAGTTCATTTTTTTCTTATTTCAATAATACAATGCAATAACATGTTCCTTCACAATAAACTGCATATATATGTACATGTATAGCAGTCTTCATTTAACATAATGTAATTTTTGACATTTGAAAAAGGAAAAGTTTCTATTGACATTACTTAAGTATTGAAAAAGTCAATATTTTTCAAGTACAATAATACATTTGTATATGATAAATCATTTCAACAGCATACTTCAAAGTACATGTATATACACAATGTACACTAATACATCAATATGGTGTATACATGTAGTGAATATGATTTTATATTGTGTATACAAATAATATATGTATACTAATATTATAATATACATATTATATGTATTTAATTTAATATATATCAGTATATATTAATAATACATGTACTCAATTATGTACAATTTATCGAAAATATACTCTTCAGGGATTTAAAAATATTAGCGGGTAAAAATTTTGTCATAACCACTGTGCAACTTTGAATTTACATGTACAACAGTGGTACAGATATACTGTACTCTGCTTAACCTAAACTCACTCAAGGGACAAAGAAATCTTGTAAACCTATGGTAAATTTATGGCATCTTAAACCTAGAAATGCGTAGGACAGTAACATATAGTTAACTTTGGAATGGTAAACTGGAAAAATAGAAATGGGGGCGTAATCGTTTGCTGAACACAAAATCATGTGATCACGATGTATGATTTTTATGGGAATTTGCCATTTCAGATAAATATTTATAATAATAACAAAACCCCATGCCATGTGAGTTTCAGTGTGGGTACTCAAGGATATTTGCTCTCATGATTGAAGTGTTTTCTGCTGTCCATTTTTTTGTTGCTACGTTTTGTGAAAGTAGGGGTGCAGAGAACACCAGTGTAAATACCCCAAGCATGCTTCACTTGCATTCTCATGTCATGCAGTTCTGCCATAATACTGATTTTTTCTGTAACTTGGGAAATAAAAAAACTTGTAAAACATTGAATGTTTATAGATGTAGCTTAGGATTACCTAGTGCATGTAGAAGTGTGTATTGTGTACGTCAGCAATTCATCTAATCCATCATATACATACATGTATGTATAGGGACAGTGTTTACCCACTGACAGAATTACAAAGCTCCAGAGATGTGACATGACAAAAACAAAATGGATGGTTGTCAAGGTATAATACTATTTTGTATTTAGCTACACATGTACATCAGTGGTTACCAGGACAACGTCGAAACCTCACAGGAAGTGGCTCTGTTGGGATACATACACGAACTACAAATTATATGCATAATTCAACGATAATTTCTTGGGATTCTAAACTGATGGGTTTAATGAATGTATAATCTAATGCATTATTACCATGGAAACCTGAGTAATGTATCCTTACATATATTTGATTTTCAGTACTACATGTATCAAAATGAACTCTCAATTCTTAAAGATTAAAAAGTACATGTGCTGTATATATATGTACATGTATGTATCATGTATGTATGTACAATGCATGTACATACAGTATGTATGTACATACATATGTATGTACATGTCTGTGCATAAGGATAATGCAGTACATGTATTATTGTATCTGTCTGTGTCTGTCTATTGTATCAAGCTTGACAGCTATCTACATGTACATGTGTATCTGTCTATCTATCTATCTATCTATCTATCTATCTATCTATCTATCTATCTATCTATCTATCTATCTATCTGTCTATCTCTATCTAGCTAGCTAGCTATACATCTATCTATCTATCTAGCTATACATAGATCTATCTATAGATGTATCTATCTTCATGTACATGTACCTACATGTATCTATCTATCTACTATGATACATTTTTGACATCAAAATCTTGAATGTCACACACAACACAAGAATCAAAATTGAGAGTAAAGTAGTCAGGTAAATACATGTACATGTATCAATACCATTGATAGATAGAGAGAAAGAGAAAGTATTTGCCACATGTAAGCTGCCTTGGAGAAAATGAGAGAAACATATTCACATATTTAAGTTATTGAACAAGAATTCTACAAATGTATACATGAATGCCATGAGATGCTAACTTCTGATGTTGGTAATCCATAATTTAATATCGAATACAATATGATTACTAATGAAAAAAAATATCCTCAAAGCCCATTTGAGTAAATATAAAAATTGACCACAAGTTAATGTAATAATTCAACTGCTGTTCCAATGTTTGGCAGCACCCCCACCCGTACGATGCTTTTAGTTAAGCTCATAAATGCCACCTGTCCGATATGAGAAAATATCTTCTAAAGGTTTTAAGTGGTTGGTTAGAATGGAATTCTTTTGATAGATATAGTCACTGTAGAAATACCTGGAGGGTATGTTTTTTTATGCAATCTATTTCAGTTGTTATTTATCTAACTTCAATATCTCAACTGTGACATTTTAGAGCAACAACTCTTGAATGAGGCCGAATACAAATCATACATTAGCATCTTACGCAAGTTTTTCTGAAAATCATCAATAACTCACGAGTGATGTAAATTCTGCTGTTCGCGAATATTTGAATGGAATACACATGTTCTGAAAAATCAATAATGTCAATTTGCTAGTTTGATTTCAGATAAAAACACCTTTTAAAACATATTTAATATTATTGCACATCAGTAAGTTGAAAATATGTAAAATTTTGACTTTGAAGGAAACAATATACACATACACTGTATGGTAGTGTGCATAACATAATTTTGCATTTTTTTCCATAAATATTATTACATTATCATCAGATTTTTAATGCCCCATTTATTATAATTGTTTTCATCATTCGTATCGAAAATTAATTTCATAGGTACAAAAAAGTTGAAGAAATATATAATTTTGTCTTCAAAAAAATTTGCAGGATTTTTTTTATGTCACAACCTACATGTACTAGGCTTATTTATATTACCCCAGTATAAAATAAATTTCATATGTACAAAATAATGGCAGAAAAGATCATTTTTCTTCAAGTACTCCGGTGAGAATTTCTAGGTTCTGTCTCGAATGCTTATACATGTACAAAACACTACATGTACATATATTTGATGGTTTAGATGAATATCTGCACCTTAGATGACAACTTACATAAAGTGGTTTCTTATCAAACTTTGACAGCTTGAATTCTACCGACTTCCAATTTTATCAGATCAAACTCATCACATGATACATGTACATTGTGAACTTTCTAAGATTTTATTGACCGACAGAATAAGTCTATAACAATTATGCAAATAAGGTGTTGTCATGGGATACATGTACATTGCGGCATAGCAAACACTGAAACAGTCTTTTGAGATGTACAGAAAAACAACAAATTTATCATACTCTAATCATACATCATACATGTAATTATATTTTATATCTATAATAAATTAAACATTGTAAAATTATTTTTGGATTATGTTTATTTTCATTTTTTAAATTTCAACCTTATTGTATTAACCTCTTTGATCTTTATCGACTAATTTTCGGAGAGCATGTTCTCCAACATGTCAGACATTCCTGACTTTACTTGATTCATTTTTTAAAATGATGTTTGTTGACTGCATTTGTCATAAATTCTAAGAAGATGTGTTCTGTTGTCTGCTCAGTTCTTAAAGAAATCGTGTACATTTGTACTTTCAGAGATAACGGACGTACAAAATTCAAACACATCTCAGCACAATGCCAGGGCAAGGTAGCACAAACATTGAGAGACTGGGTACTCCATCCATTTCCTGTGACAATGACTATATATCTATATTGAGTTAGGGATGATCCCACACTGTCACACAAGCTCAATAAATGAACTTCGCTCGTTTAAAGGGACTGGGGTCTGGCATCAATGTAATTGCTGAACTTCATTTATGTCCTTCAAACAAAATTTTGAGAACTTTCACCCCTTCAATGATACCAGGTTCTGTATTTATGACTGAGATGCTGATAAGTTGATTAAAATTTACTTAGAACAACATGTACAGTGTCAGGTTTCTGTTATGTGTTTACCATCACGTTTTTACATTGCATCAATCTTAGTGCTACCGCTACAATTTTCATCATGGTTCACATCATCAGGGATCTCCTCACGCTGGACGGCACTGGACGAGTGCAACATCGACACGTTTATATATGATGATCATATATAAAAGTGTCGATGTTGCACTTGTGAACATTCATTTAGAGGAAAGGAGGATTTATTCTAAATGAAGGAAGTTCATTTATTGAGCTTATGTGACATTGTGCGATTGCCCCTTTATGAAAATAATAATTACGTATATTGAATTCTACCAAACAATTAATGTAATTACCAGTGGTGTACAACTTAGATCTATCTCTATAACAAGCATGACTATTCTTTAAAACTACATGTAAAAGGATGTACTGAAAACGATGTCAATAGCATTTGTACAAGCACACAAGGCATACATGTACAAGTCTGAGAAACTGTCTATTATTGAGAAAATGTACTGAAATTCTGTCTGTATTATTGAGAAAATGGGCTGTAATTCCTTGAGAAAATGGGCTGAAATTCTATCTATTATTGAGAAAATGGGCTATAATTCTGTCTGTATTATTGAGAAAATGGGCTGTAATTCTGTGTCTATTGAGAAAATGTACTGAAATTCTGTCTGTATTATTGAGAAAATGGGCTACAATTCGGTCTGTATAATTGAGAAAATGGGCTATAATTCTGTCTCTTAATATTATTGAGAAACGAAGTTCCTTGAGAAAATAAGCTGAAATTCTGTCTATTATTGAGAAAATGGAATTCTGATATCAATTTGAAAGCAAGCCTTTATTGGAAATTGCTCTCAAATGAAAGCTTCAGGAAAATCAATCTAATTATGACCATATTAATTATTATTAACATTGAACTCACAAGTCAAATGTATGTGAATTTTGTAACTTCTATAGATTAATTTATCAATAACATTGAACTCAAGAACCAATGAATTGTATGTGAATTTGGTAACTTGTATAAATTAAATAACAATATAAAAAATTGTCTAAATTTCCAAAGCCTAGAAAACCACTCACCTCATCCCAACCCAAACAAAAGTAACTGACAACTGCAGATATGTTCGAAAGTCCTTGGCAACAGAACAGAGGCCAGATATGAATACTTTCCTGTGTAATTTTTGTTTGATATGAAGAAACGCTATGTGACCTACCTGACATAACATAACATGAAATGAAACTTATTTTAATAATCATCTGTGGCAGTAACATACAAAACTACTACTCTTACATTTTCATCCTACCACATTGAATTATATACAATGTCACAAGTGTTGAAGACCACATTTTATTTCACCATGAACAAGGACATGTACTTTTAACCTAGATATTTTCACTACTTGAAATTTTTGTGATTTTACAATCTTCAGCTTGTTCTCAAAGACTAATTTTTACTACAGTCTGATACATTGTGTTCATGTGCAAGAAGGCACGTTTAGTCACTACTAATTTCTGCATTTTTGTTTTCCAGCGAAATACACGAAAATAGTCTTCAGTGAAAATTCGCAGGTTTACAGCATATTAATAACTATTATTGCCCTTTGCAAATGCTGATAAGCTGACCAAATTTCTCTTGCAAAAAAAAAAAAATACTGCCAATGGCCATATGCACAACTGAAATCCACTATCTGACAGAGTATACATGTACATGTACATGCAGTGAGATAAACATGAAAACACCCCTACAGGATACATGGAATATCCTACGTGAATTTAATAGTCTAGTGATTTATGTATATTGTAACATTATATAACCATACAAATGTACATGTACCTCATAGACTGTCATAGGAAAAGATCACCTGTTTTGAGAGAAAATCACTCAATTAAATGTACAAATGTACATGTGCAACTCGAAAACCACTGATCAGATCGTTTTCATTTCAACAATTTTTCATCTACATGTAAACACTATAACTTATAAGCAATTTGAAATCAATCAATTGAACAGTTTTTCACTTTAAGTTGTTCACATACAAGCAGGCACGCGCGCACGCACACACACACACACACACACACACATATACACACGGAGAAAACTTGATGCCTATACATAAATGTAGCACACTGAACCTTAGTTCAGTTGTGGTAGGAAATGTTCCCTCAGAACACTGTGAGAAAAATACATTCTTTCTGATTATACATGTACGATGTACTTGCCTTCAAGACAAACAATTGATTAGAATCTAAATTTAACCTGTTAAAGCTCCCATAAGACATATCAGATAATACACACGACTGTTACAGCTGACGGGCAAGAAATCTTAAAATCGGATCAAGAGAATTCCAAAGTCTTGTATAAATAATGGAAAAGAAAATTCCAAACTTCGAAATGTGGGATACCATGATGTAAATTCTGAAATTCAAAATGTGGGATCTTGTGAATTCTGAAATTCTGTGTGTGTGTGTGTGTGTGTGTGTGTGTGTGTGTGTGTGTGTGTGTGTGTGTGTGTGTGTGTGTGTGTGTGTGTGAACAACTTAAAGTGAAAAACGTCAGAAAATTCCGATATTTAAAATATGAGATCAAGTGAATTCTAAGATTCCACTTGACAGGTATTTAGACAATTCCCCAAACCTAAAATGTTATGTGAAATCAGAAATCCAAAATATGGCATTGCGAAAATTCCATACCTGAAGTTCTACATTGTAAGTAGAATCTTTTGAATTACATTTTATCTCAGGATACAAAATGTCTGAATATGACGAATTGGAACCGAGAAGTAATATTGTAAATTAAGACTAACGCTTCTTGACATCCATTGAATAATGAATCATGATATAAATTTTTAGTGTTTTTACTTTATTACAAACTGCACACTGAGATGAAAATCACCTATGAGGAAAATATGCCACTTTGACTCAAATTACTAAAGTCTTTCAAGTACGAAAAAAATTATTGTATCAAAATTTTTTGACTTTCAATACAAACTGCAGACTGAAATGAAAACCAACTGTGCGGAAAATGGGTCACTTCGTCACAAATTGGTAAGTCTTGCATGTAGGAATGAAATTATAATATAAATTATTTGCAAACTACAGATAATCACCTATGTGGAAAATAGATCACTTTGTTACGTCTTGCATGAAAGAAAGAAAATATGGTATCAGAAATTTCAGCTGTAGACTGAAATGAAACCATCTCCATGATACAAATGTAAATGGGGTCACGACATCTGAAATAGCAACGTCTGAATAGTAAGAAGTCAATTACGGTCAAAAAATTAGATTTTTAATACTAACCATACGAAATGAAAACTATCTCGATGAAAACAGGTTAACTTGTCTGAAAATTCATCGTGTTCATAGGAATAAACGTAACGATTCATAGTCGATTTAACATGCTATTGAAACGTTCATTTCAGACGAACGAGAGATCTATTATAGTAATTATGTATGCGACCTGAAGTGATACATTTGACAGTGTCAATATACCTGAATCAATACATCACATACACTATACAGGTCATTTATTGCCATCAAATGAATCTAATTAGTCATTCAAAAACACGTATCTGTATTGATATAATGTTCAATTTTCCGTGCTATCATTATCATATAAATTATTCCACTTAAATAAACAAGTCAATCAAACAAGTAAATGTTGCTTTAAAAAAATTACAATACAGGAAAGGTGATGCCCAGATATTGAAAATTGATATTTTGATGATGATATTTCTAATAGTTAATGTCATATCATAGGGCAAGATGATGATGATGATCAATTTTCGGAGTCTCATCATAAATTACTCCGCTCATTCAAAGAAGTCAATGAAACAAGTCGATATTTTTAACACTGTGTATAGGAAAGGTTACCCAGACACTGTAATGTAATTTAGTTAGTGATATTTTTACATGGTAAAGGTTAGTGTTATGAGGATCGACATTGGTAAATAATAATGATGATGAAGAAATAATACATACATGTAGCCATAGTTTTTCACCATCGTACGGCTGTCCAAGAAATACGAGAGACTTGTCTTGTTGAATGTGTGAGTCATTGTAAATATCCACAATTTGAAATATACACCATTGTACTAGAGACATTCGTGACTTGGTAGCAATTTCCAGTAATCGACACTTTTTAATTAGGGATGACTGCGTGGGGTGGCAAGAACGATAATGATCACAATGAGCTGGTACGTACGTTTATAACCCTGCATAAAATGCCACTACAAAAGACGTAGATGTGTGACAACAAAAGATAACTTATGGGTGTGTCAATAATTGCACTAAGCAATCAAGAAATTGTATTGTTCAGTGTCGAAACCTAGCTTACAAGTCAATAATGTCCAACCAGAAAAGACTTCAATTACAAAGTAATCCAGCTAATTGTGTTTTCTTAGTGGTTTTCACGAATATAAATTGTGGTAATTGATAAGTATAGAATCATAACTGTCATATCTGCCAGTAATTGATGTTATGCAAATAAGAACATGAATTTACAGTATCAAATAATATTTGCAGGTACAAATATGCAAATTTTTCAATTGATGTTATTTATGCAAAATTTAGTCAAGTGGCACTTTATGATATTTATGCATACAGCCCTACTTTATTGTATTTGCGATATTGTAACACGTTAGTAAAAAATTACATTGAGATCGGGTTTAAACATACAATATATACCGTATTTGTTTATTTACCGCAAGTAGCAAAGAAATGAAAATTAGTAAATTTGAGGAAAACTTGCACCAAGTTTGATTTATTTATAAACATAAAATAAAAAAAGAAGACTGAGCCACAATATTTGCATATATTTTAACTATTTTTGTACTGTAAACAAACAGTAATTAGGAAATACATGTATACAGTTAACATCTACGTATCAGAAAATATGCAAATTTGCATCATTGATATGTAAATTTATATGCATAGAAAACAAACAATATATGGCATATATGAATACAGTTTGAATTTAGGTGTACACTTAATTCTTTTTCACCATTCTGCTTTACAAAAATTCTGATATTTTTTATCCAAAATTTTACGCTAGCATGTATGCGATCAATTGTTAATACAAGCTAATTTTAAAATGTGTTTATTTCAAATAGTCATACATGTACATTTGTATTAACTCCAGGTTTCTAACTGCAGCAATCATAATTAAAAACATGTTCTGCCTACTATTTCTACTAGAGAGGGAAATTACTGAAACTGAAATGCATGTCATTGTCGGAAATGAACTTTTGCTGTTACTTTGTTCCAAGAAAACTACAACCCATTCTCATTTAAAATCAAGAAGAAAAAAACAAGGGTTCACCACACAAATGCTTGAAATAGCGATCAAAATAAATCCTTGTTTCCCCCTTGTATATTATTCAACAGGCATAATTATTTGTATTAAGAATAAGACATTGCACTTCATTCATATGTTTTGTGTGTTTGTTTATTATCCTTTTTTAAATGTTATATGTATATATTACTGTACACTGTCTTGTATATGTTTTCCTTGGAAACCCGACTACAGACTAGTTTGAACAAACTACGTTGTATTTTTGTGGTCAACCGGAAATTTAAACCTATTTTTTTTTTTTTTTTTCATTGCCAATGTGTTTACTTAATTCATTTTCCTCACTTGATATGTAAATTTTATTTTTGACCTCCGGCAAATAAATCAATCAATCAAAAATTATCAAGAAGATATTTTAGAATCCAATATGGCCACAAATCCAATATGGCCACCGAATAGTTCATTACTCTATGGAAAACAAAAGATTATCAATTTCCTTGACAAGAAGACGGTGGATGCTAAATTTTTTCATTATTTCAAAAGGACCAGCAGCAAGCTTTAATAAGGCAAAGTTTGGAGAGAATTAAATAACTTTAATTTTCAGTGAAATATATCCCTGAGGCACATTCTATCGTAAATAATAGACAGCTCATGAGAAATTAATTTAATTTCACTTATTGCAATTCATGTCCAGTAAAATTGAACTACATACATGTACATCATCTACTACAGACCAGCATTTATTATGAACATTAAATTTTCATGCCGACAATATAATTACAAGAAATCACCTTGAAGAAAAGCAATAATGAGCAATCTGGCAAATCAAATTCCTATCACCCGGCGCGGTAGTTGCTTCATTAAATCACTGTTACAACAATCTATATAGAAATTGAGACTTGGTCCAAATTATGACATCACTACTCTTTGTAATGTTCATGTGAACACTGAAATAATATACATACACAGAGAATTACTTCTCCTAAATTAGTATACTTTTTTCCAGGGTTCTTTCCAGGCCTTTATAAACTGTAGGGGTTCCATCCAATGATTTCCTGAAAACAGAATCCTCAGAACCTTTTAATCAAAGTCTATAACTACTGTTCTTATTTTTCTGTTTTATAATATCTACGTGAATGTATTTATTGATGCATGTACATGTACATGTACATGTATGATAGCATCTTATCTTTTATTTATTTATTTTTATTTATCAGATAATGAACAGGAGCTAGTCCCATTTATAGGCTATATTGGTTCAGTGCTAATGCAGGGGAAAACTGGAGTACCCGGTGAAAACCTGCATTGTACGTTAGAGTCAAACTGAATGACACTCTTCTTACTTACAGCATGATAAATTTAATCAAACCCTGAATGGGTCCAAACCCTGACCGCAATGTTATATGTAAGAGGCAAGTGGTTAAACCACTCGGCCACTGACAACCCGGCATCCCACATCGACTCGTATGTATATTGTGTCTTTCTGTGCTAATCAGCTCCCTCTGGTGAACTACGGTTCTGAAGCTAAGAGTAAGGCAGCTCAACATGTCAAATCTAACATTGACAACTACATGTACATGTACATCCCAAACAAAGTCTCAATTTCTTGAAAAAAATGATAAAAATGATTAGGGATTGATTATTTGTACTTGACAATGGCATCAATGGCTACAATAGACAGAAAGAAATAGACATAGCGTGCTGAGCTTCTCATCCTGCCCGAATTAAAAATAAAATGGCAGAAAAACTTCCAGTAGTACTGCAGATTTAGACTACTAATAATTATTGATGATTTAAATTTAAGGGCATAAAGTGAGTAACATATATTCTCAATATTTTTAAATGGTGTCAGTTTGAACAAAAATACGCAACAATTTCATCCGAATACATTCAAAATTAATAAACTGCATACAGCGCAAAATTCACTATTTTAACATTGCACAACCTCACTTCCTACACGTACACTCTCTGTATACATGTAATCTCCGATCTCCAATTTCACTTAATACTTTATCTGCCCACGTCTTGTCTACCTAAAGCCAGAACAGGGATTTAAATTTTTGATCCTGGCTTTCATAAATAATAAAAATAACTTTTGCGTGGTACATGTATTCTTGAGAAATCCTGTCTTTGCTTAAAACCATACATGTACATATGTGAAACTTGGTGGACCATTTACAAATGTACATGTACGTTTGATGAAATGGTGAGTTTGTCCTTTTTTATTTATAAATAATCAGTTATATGATAATGTATATATTCTATAGCTTTTCTCGATATGTTTACACTCTGGTGCAATGTAATTTATGCAAATGTGGTCTGGCAGCCATTTTTAATTCAAATGTGGCTGTACAATACATGTATTTGAAGTCGCATAGTGTTCTTATGAATTGAGTATTGAATCTACTATACATGTACATGTTCATTCTAAACAACGATAAATGTCAATACTGGGGACCCAGGAAAACAAATCATTTTTGTTTATAACTGATGGTCCCTGGACCAGTGCCATGAACAATCCAGTGATCCTGCTAACAGAACTAGTGGTCCCATGTCACTCTATGTGAAACCATCTCACAGGGTTCTCCCAAACATGAGAGTATTTCTGGTCCCTCATTAATATCCATTCTAATTTGCATATTTATTATTCATTAACTAAATTAACGACACAATCAAAGTACATGATGTACATTGTACTAGTAAATTTGAGTGGTTCGGAAAAAACCTACAGGTCCCGGACCTAAGACGGTTAGACCACTGGATTTACTGAGAGCATACACACCACTGTCACCAGTGGTTCAAATCTTCGACTAAACACCCAATGACTTTGTTTATATTGATCATCATTTACATTAATTATGCAAAGATATGAGCCATACAATGATACATGTACCTTCTGCTTCTAACCTAACCAAGATCACTTTGCAATTTTCTTTGGGCAGTGAAATTTTTTAAGAACATCATAAGTATTGAGAGGATTATGAGCCAGTGCCTCTAACCATGATTACTTTGGTTTTTTTGGAGCAGTTTGCGCAGACAATTTTTGAAGTACATATGTACATGCAGAAGATGTTTTTAATGACAAATCATGATGTAAATGTTTACAGTCTAGTTCGATGTAATATTTGACTGAAAACAGCATTGACCAGAAAGTTTACCAATTGATTATCGTACATTGTGGGTATGGATACATGACATTTTTGACAGATCACGATCATTGTACATGTACATGTAATTACATCCAGTGCATTTTTGGTAACGTTTGTGAATCCAAATTTCCACAGATCTCCATACACATGTACCTTGCGTCATAATACTGGTGGGCAGTGAACCAGGCATGGTAGGGGAAAGACGCTAGCAAAAAATCCCACACAACTAGATCTAGGCTTTTGGGAGGAAATCTAGTAAAATTTGCCTACATTTCCATATATGTACAAATGTATAATTGCACCATAACGCGGCCATATGGACGAGGATTAGGTATTTATTTTGGATTTTTAATTTTATACAACAATTTTATCATGGCTTTCTACTTGAAAAATCAATGTGAAACAATTTATGCTAAGTCTCAATAAATTGCAAAAGATTAATAAATCTGTAAAATGTTTATTGACATTGACATTTCAACAATGTACCTTATCAAATTATATGAAAACTGCGTTAAAGCCCAACTAATGATGTGTTTGTTACAAGTACACTGACTTGCAACAATGTACATTTTTAGGTGAAAATTGCGTTACACCCTAATAATGGTTCATTTCTTAGAAATGCATTATGAAATTGCTGTATGTACCTTTTTTCCATGAAAAATCGCATGGCGCCCAAATAATGGTTCATTTCTTAGAAATGCATTATGAAATTGTAACATGTACCATATTTCCTTGAAAAACTGCATGGTGCCCCAATAATGGTTCATTTCTTAGAAATGTACTATGAAATTGCTATATATACCTTTTTTCCATGAAAAACCGCAATGTATTTCTTGGAAATACATTGTACATTATGACATATCAATGACTTTCTTTCCATTTATTTCTGTGTTTGTAACTCAATACATTGTTTTTGTACATTGCAAAAAGCTTTAAAATGTGTAAAAAGTTTGTTATTCTACGTACAGTAAGAAAAATTTGACACATTTTATTAATCTTTTGCAATTGAGTTACAAACAAGGAATTTGCATATTTTGTTTCACATTGTTCAAATAGGAAGCCATGATAAAATTGTTTTATAAATTAAAAAATCCACAATAAATACCCAATCCTCATCCATATGGCCACTTTAAGCTTGCATGATACCATATAATTATTCCATAGATGTGTGGATTTTGGGGCTCTATACAACTCACAGCTTATGTGTATTTAGCTTTGAATCAATGTTTGTGGTTAGTATACCACAATAATTGTATAAATATACATCAGAATAAGAACGGCATTACTGATATATTCTACAGAACTATATTTGTATATAGATATGTAAAAAAAAATTAATAAAAATTGCAGATTGAATCGTGATAGATCAAAGAATCCAACAAATGATTCCGAAATGTACACAAAAGGCAAAAGTGAAAAATGAACACAACAGATATTACCTTACATCGTTCTATTTTCAAATCCTAACTCTAGAGGGCAGTATAACAGTTCTCGGCCCTCTGAAGAATTCTTAGTCTTTTTACCCAATGTTCAAGAAGTGTTCCATTTCTGCCCATAATACGAACAGGATATTTATTTTAAATTAATTCCACTATAGCAATGCTATTACATACATAAATTACATACATGTATGTATGTACGTACATGTACATACACTGTATGTGTGTCAGTTCAGAAGTGTGTATCTCTGTCTGTCTGTATTCATGTACATGTGTATGTGTCTATGTGATTCTGCGTCTATTTCCATGTGTGTGTAAATGATACATGTACAAGTACAATATACGTCATATTGCTGACAGGAATGTCTAAGACTAAAACAGAGAAATTGAAAATAAACATGTATGAAACATATCAAACTTTATAATACTTTTATTCAGATATTACGGGTGTATGTTCAAATAAAAACTGAAAGCATAAAATGTCATTTTTGTAAATACAAATGTACATTGTACTGTGTGAAACTTAATTAACAAATGTACAACAAATTCACTCAATTATTTTTAGCCTCTCTTAACCATAACATTCTACTTTCAAGTTCTGTTAGGGAAGGCTAAGATATGGTGAAATAAAAACTACAATTAAAAATTAATAAACTTTCAACAAAAATCTTGCCAACAGTTCTACTTTTTTTTGTAAGAGTTTTGTTAAGCAACACAATCAAATATAGAAGTGTTACCATATTTAAAGATTTTTATCAAGATGACGTTTACATGTAGTTTCAGGTTTCGGTTGAGAATAGCAAGGATTAATAAGATTTTAGTAAACATCCTACATGTACTAGTATGCAAAAGCAAGATTCTGATTCAGATTACAATCTGATTTTCCTGAAAGTCAAAAACCTAGCTAACAATTCTACTCATACCCTGTGACACCCTGACTAAAGATAATTGAATGAATTTGTTGTAAGGTTTACATGGTATACATAGAAATTACATGTAAGATGTACATGTGATTTACTGTATTTCAGATCCCATATGGTGGAATTATGGGACAAGTTACTTTTTGTTAAATTTATATGTTAAAATTCTTATATTTAAGAACATCAGTCATGTAGCTTTTCTGTAACATATATTTATATGGACGTCGCTGTCCGAATTAAAGTCTATAATATAATTACATTTTGTGCTTTCAGTTTTCATCATAATATGTGAACAAAGGTATAAAGGTTGATATGTTTCATACATGTTTATTTTCAAAACCCCTTGTGGAGAACACTGTGTGTACATAATGTAGTTGTGTGGTCCATCCATCTATACAATTATAAATAAAATTGAGTTTTAAAAATGTATTATTAGCACAACTATATACCTATATTTAGTTTTTCAAATATATTTTTAACAAAGTGTAATACTTTATAATTAGTTTTCAAAATATATTTTTATCACAGACTTCGAAAACCCTACCCAGACAAGTTTCCTTGGCGATTAAATAACAAGAGAAAACTATTCAAATCTAGCATGTGTCTCTTTTAATAAATAAAGTTAAAGGGCTATGTTTCATTCACAGGTCATTGCATTAGTGTTATTTTATCAGTGGAGCCAATAGATACAATCATTCTGTTGTTGTGGATCAACTTTTTCAATAACTCTACCAGGAAGTTGAAATGACACTTAAATAATAATTCTACACTGAACTTGGCCTCCAGGACTCAAAATGAACCTCTTTTTTCTTTGGCAGTACTAGTAGGCTACCAATTGCAGAGAGTGGTAGCCCAAGGATGGTGACCAATAGTCCTGAACTGAGAACAGAATTCTTTTGTTTTTTATACTTTTCTGTCTGTATATCTTCCATCCTTTAAAAATTAAATCTTCATATAATTAATGGTAGCCTGAGTGGGCTAAAATTGGTAGTCTGTGGACACAGGATCTAGGACTAAGCTCAAATACTCTAATATTAATGATTGTAATTATAGTATTTATGGTAAAAATAGAATAATTTAGTAGAAATTGTGTATATAAAATAAATTTGTATTAACAAAAGTGGTATGACACACAGCTATTTTTAGTTTGTAATGTATAAGTACATAGATATTTTCAGTTTATAACATATAAATAGGTATGGTAATTATCTGCATGTATTAACAAAATCATCTGATGTACTACATGTCTATTTAGTATCATAGCTAAAATGATGTAGGCTTAATATTTCAATCATGGGACATTTCATTTTTGACACAGAGATAGAAATATTTCAACTCAAGACTAACAATAACAGACACAATAAACACAGCAGGATCCTTTGCCCAATCACATTGAACACTGACAAGCATTGCTATTCTTTCACAGTGCAGTAAAAACAGGCTTCTAATGAAAACATTACACATGGACTTGATGATTTTAATGGCTGCAATTGTTTATTTTCTAACTGAAAATCAACATTTCAACTTGACTACTTCTACATCCCCACTGTGCGTGGCACCTATATAATGTTTCTTTTGCATTAGAAGTTGTCTGAGGGTGTGTATTAAATGTATTGTCACATTGAGTGAAACACCAAGCCTATATCATTTTAGCTGTAATGTCCCATGAGTGAAACACCAGGCCTACATCATTTTAGCTGTAATGTCCCATGAATGAAACACAAAGCCTACATCATTTTAGCTGTAATGTCCCATGAGTGAAACACCATGCCTACATGTACATCATTTTAGCTGTAATGTCCCATGAATGAAACACCATGCCTACATCATTTTAGCTGTAATGTCCCATGAATGAAACACCAAGCCTACATCATTTCAGCTGTAATGTCCCATGAATGAAACACAAAGCCTACATCATTTTAGCTGTAATGTCCCATGAGTGAAACACCATGCCTACATGTACATCATTTTAGCTGTAATGTCCCATGAATGAAACACCATGCCTACATCATTTTAGCTGTAATGTCCCATGAATGAAACACCAAGCCTACATCATTTCAGCTGTAATGTCCCATGAATGAAACACCATGCCTACATCATTTTAGCTGTAATTTTAGACATCTAAACAAATTCTATATTGAGTATTCTAGTGTTACCACAAAAGAACCGCTTGTGGGGAAATTTGGTACCACAATAAACCACCAACCTATTATTAGGAGAAAACCTACTCAGAAATTAGACCTGTCTTTCGTACTCAATTATTGTTAATATTTGTGACATTTGAAGGTACCTGTGACTTTTTCTGGTGAACTTAAAATATTTTAACTGAATTGCTGTAATAAATCATGCATGCACATTCTTTGAATTTCATTTTCTATATATATTTTTCACTACTAGTAGTATTGTCTGGTACTAAGGAAGTCTCATTGTCGCCGGATTCCGAAACAAACGTTCCTTTTTATCGGAAAATAAAAACATTGAAAGATAGACATAATAACAGACTACATATGATCGCCTAGCGATAGTCGTCACATACTTCACTAAATTCTTTTCATATTTAACACAAATTTTCAAAACATTTTTAGTAAAGAAAATATACTGGGTGGGATCAATCGTTTCAGTGTAAAATCAGTTCTAAAATTTGCAAATATTTTAGAAAAGGACAATTTTTTATCGAACTCTTCCGGGTATTTATAAAGAAACAAACTGTATAGGTCAAAGGTTAAAAGTGAGTTAATAATGGAGATTATTTAGGAGGGAAATCAGTTCAGAAATTCGTAAAAGTTTTAGAAAAAGATTAAATTTGTATAATATATGTAATACATTTCCTAGTCATTATTGGTGAACTTTCAAATCTATTTTCAGAGAAACATATAATTTAGAAAACAAAAGGGACAGTCTATTATTTTGCACATACATGTACATGTATATGTACATGTACATGTGGTTCCTTGTGCCTCTTACAAACTACACAGAGTATATAAGGCTTAATTTTGTAATATAATTTATATTTACAGTCCATTGTTCTCACAGGATTGTTTACTACACAACAAACAATGTTCACATTTTGCAGTGTTGTCAAGAGGTACACATAAGTAGGTAAAAGTATCCAAGATATTTTTTACGGAACTAAGTTCCTGGTTTATTTCTCGTCACTAAATCATTTCAAAGGCCATATAATGTGTTCGGTTTGGATAAAATTTGATGCATGTGAACAGTAGGTTGGTAGACCTAAATAACGGATAAAGGTAAATAAAAGGTAAATAACAGATTTAGTTTATCATGTCACAACTATTTTTCATCACCAGCAATACACCAAATTCATTTTTTTAAAACAGGATGAAAACAAAATGGCAGGTCATTTTTTCTGTGTGTTTGTTTTGCTTTCTCTAATAAATCATTCCTTATTTTGTTACAATATGTACATGTAGGCTTGTGATAATACATTCTTGAACTACGACCAAGGGTTCTTTTATATTACTTACAAGTAACATTTCGCCTGTTCATCTTACATTACATGTACATCATTGCTGTGATCATGTCATCACAACTACACTGCATAGCAGTGAAGCCAGCAAATGGTCAGTTTGACAAAGCCAGTCGACCGGAACAGGCAAAAGGTTACTAGTAAGTAATAAGAACCCTTGGTCATTGTACAAGAACATATTCGTTTTACCAATCTGATGAACAGTGTAGTCTTGTATTTACAGTCCGTTAGTCACAGGATTATTTATAACACAACAAACAACATTCACATTTTTCAGTAATGTCAAGTGGTATCCACAGGAGTAGGTACAAGTATACAAGAGGCTATTTTTATTGACACCTGATGTTCTGTACCAGAGTTCTTTGGATCCCATTTCAAAGGCTTATGTCAGATTAAGATAAGTTGTGGAGTGCGAAATCATAGAGATTATTGAAAAGGATTAGTGCTCAACAAAAGAATAATCTGATCTAATCCAGTATGATACCACTTAAAGATAGTAGTGATCCAAGAAAACCTGCACTAGCTGCAAATGGAATATTTTTTTTATCAGACGACCAGTAATATAATTTCTATTCCCTTAAAATACCAATAATAATTGTACATGTCAATTAGAGGTCTATTTTATCTATATATAAGTAGTATATCAAGTAATCAGTTGAAATCATGATTGATTGGGGTGCTGATTTTTGGGTGTGAACCTAAAAATCAATTTGATTGGATTTATTGCACAATATTATGAGTACAGCTACACAAATATGTTTACCCACAGGTGATTCAATACTGATCAGGGCTTACAATATTATAATATGTCATTGTATCTCACAAAAAAGTTTCAGAAGACATCCCAGTTCCAGCTCAATTTTGAAGCTTGAAGACATATGTTTATTTTTACATATTGTATGTGTCAATCCTGGGTCATCATATTGTTGATATTATCAGTGGAGCAGTGTGTCCTCTAAGCCAATTTGACGTGCCACTGATGCACACAATTTCTAGTGATGCACCAAAATTTGGTGTTCACCTATCTCTTATTATGTGGTGACCAGTGTGCTCTCTAAGCCAATTTGACATGCCACTGATGCACACAAATTCCAGTGACGCACCAAAATTTGGTGTTCTCCTATCTCTTACTATGTGGTGACCAGTGTGCCCTCTAAGCCAATTTGACATGCCACTGATGCACACAAATTCCAGTGACTCTATCTCTTACTATGTGATGACTCACAAGAAATCCCAATTTTTATCATTTTGACTCGCAACAACATTTGGCTATCATTAGAGGACACACTGCAGTGGAGTGATAAGAATTACATTGGATTAATAGTTTGTTCTGTACCAACTGTTTCTACAGCTCTATAGACAACCATTTTTCAAACCTGGATTTTGACCCAAATCAGAAAAGACCCATGTCAAAGTAGGTTTAAAATCTAGTTAAGCAAACCAGATGTTCGGCAGGGCTAAAGATATACAATGAACTTATGAAGTTTCAGTAGGGAGACACCTCTAAAAATAGTTTATTTAGAGTTCCATAAACTTGCAGTGTTGTTTTGGGACTGCCAATGTTTACAGAATGCTGATTACAGGGTGATTAGAATCAGTTAACAGAGGAACCGCTATCATCCACTTGTGTAATCTACCACATTGAAGAACAATAAATTTAGTTTGCGGTTATCTTAGTAAACCAAAGGCTAGATTACCAGTCATAATAAAATAGTTGGTCCTGCATAAATGACTTTAGTGATAAGGTTTTTGTTGGATCAAAACTAAAATCACTATACCCCCAACACCCCTAACAAATTTAAAAAAATAAAATTACTTAATATATGAATAATGTTTATTTATACACAGCAAAGTTGTCTTTTTTTTCTCCTGTCATGTTTTGCCGACATGACTACCTTCCTCAGAACAAGCTGACAATGATTATTGAATTGACAAACGAAAAGTTATGCTTCACTACACTTTTACGTACTGCTGTAAAAATACTGTCATTGATAGACAACTGAAGTGAACCTGATAATAATGCGGTCCGCCATACATGTACTGTACCAGTATTAGGGGAGATACATGTACATCTATTGTCACACAGTCACACCCAAACCTCCACGAGAGGACACCCAAATAAACCCCACCTCTAAATAACACATGTAGACTAACCCACTATTGTTAAAACAGTATAGGTTCAAACCACACAATCAGAAATAGGGGGAGGACCATACAAATTACGGTGATAGAAGGTCAATCGTCAGCTCAGTTGTTACTTTCTATAGAGCTTTGAAAGGACACTATGTGAAGGAGTGTGGTCAAGGCTCAGTCCTTCAACAAATGATCAACACCCATATCAAAACATCAGAGGTTTAGTGTCAACACTTTGTGACGTACACATGTACCCTCACTATGTCATGAACATCCATGGAACAAATTCTTTCTTTTAGAAACTTTTTAGCCTGTTGAATACTTATTTTGGAATAGAATCACAGACAAAAATGTCTTCCATTATTTTACACCAAAAAAAGTATTGAATATACAGTACCAATTCTTACTTTTTCTAAAAACGTTTTGGTATCGTACGATCAATACTTGATTTTAAACTAGAATTATACACATAAGTGTCAGCCATTATTTTGTACCAAAATTTTCACTTCCACGTTATATAGACATTTTCCAAAACCTTTTCATAACAGTTAAGTTGCACTTCTTGTTTCAACTGTTTATGCTGAGGGGGTGAAAGAATAAGGTTGACAACGACGCACGTACGATACAAAGCATGGTTGCTGACTAATCTGTTGACCAGAAGAACGATCAACACTGCCAATGCTACTGTCAAATATTACTACCAAATACAAAATATTTCATTCCATGAATAAAATTAGTTATCGATAATCAGTTGGCAGACAACTGAGTTTCAATGTAATCCAAAATTACTTTGAAAATTTGAAAATTTTTGGGAAATTTGAACAATTTTTGTTCAAAATGAGGGTCTGTAGTTTAAGGTCAATAGGTTGACTACACAGCTTGTACATGTGTATATCCACACCTGTATGACACATACACACACACCTCATTGTTGTGTCTATACTCAGTTTGTCAATGTTTACAACCACTTAATCTCAGATAAAATTTTGACCCCTGGGGTACACGACATTTTGGCAAAGTACAACATTTTGGAATCTCGACAGTTCAGATACGTCATGTGTTTTGATTTTGTTACCCTTTGAGTTCCAAACTATAATATGCGTGACCCCAGCTTCTTATGTAAGAAGTCATTGTGTCTTCAGGAGAGACATTGACAGGTACACCTTACTTGTAAAGCCTAGGTGCCACCATGGATGTATTATGAGATGGTGCCACATAACAGTCCAAAGGTGGACAGAATTATCATCAAACTACACAACCTGTCACAAAGTTATGCTCAAAACAACATTAAATTATACACCCTACCTGAACCCCTTGAACATGCTTGCTGATGCGTCACCTTCTCTGCATTTTGTCGTGTCAGGAGAGTTACCCATTGAACGGTACATGTATGTTCAAAGTTTCCTGTTATCAAACACTACGATAAGAGGTTGTATCTTTAGAAACCAAGCACACAAACCCCCTAAGATACCCAAGAAAAGAAAGAATAGCAACTTCCTGGCTGTGATCTATAAATAGCACAATCACCTGTGGGTACTATGAATAGGAAAGGGATGGCCCACTTAGCAGACTGTATGTATGCATTATTTATATTGGTCCCATATTGCTGGATATTTATGATGCAGACTGTCAACAGACCAGCTGACAGAAATGGTTTCACCAGTATTACCATAGTTATCTGCATCTCTGCTACTGTCTGTGTTATTACACAATACAACACACCACAAGGTGGTATTACAGTATTTATTCAGAGCTTATTGTTCACTTGACAAGTAGTACCCATGGCATGGTGTATTGTTTCAATGTTTTACTGTGCATCAACACCCAAAATGGACGGAAGAATTGTTTTTGTTCATGCCATTTAATACTCTTGTTCTTTATGGATCAGCTACGAATAAGCAGTCAAAATGGACGCAAACGAGTTGCATTTTAGACACTTTTTTGTCACCTTCTTGTTCTTTGTGCTGAAATTGTCTCAAAAGGTTTACATTGAATCACGACATGTTTGAACAGCATGATAACTTTTGTTGTCAGTAAAGGACCAAAATAAATGGATAATTTTAAAATAAAGACTCATGACCAAGTACTTCTTTCGAGCAATTCTGGGAAACAGAGAAATACTTCCTGTAATTTTAACAGAATTATCAATTTTGACATCAATATTCAAGAAATGAATTAGTCTAAAAATAAATGAAAATTCCTAAAAAGATAACAATTTCTGTTTTAATAATTTTGCTGGGAAAAAGACTAAATTCTAGTAGCAATTCATAAATAAATGTTATTTTTTTGAAGTTATTCTAAAATAAAATGAAAGCATAGAAATTACACGAGTGTGGTGGAAGTGAATATAAAAGTTTCAGAAAGACAAGAATTTCTGTTCATATAATTTTGGCGGGAAACAACATAATTTAAGAATCATTTCACAAAAACGTGTCATTGTTATAGTTCCAATCTAAAATAAAGATGATATGTTCAAAAAATTATGGAAATAACACAAATATCTGTTCAAATAATCATGCAGAAAAACTACAGTTTTATCGTTAATTCAAAAATAATACAAATATTGCTATGATTCCTGTCTAAAATTAAGTTGAAAAATGCCAAATTTACTGAAATTCCAGAATTTTTTTCAATAACATCTACTGTTTTTGTGTCACAGTGATTCGAAATGTATGCTGATAATCTAGTATTAGTAAAATCTTCACTTCATGAACTAAATAAAAAAAATTACAAAAATAATTACAAATTACTTTTTTTCGAAGAATTGGCTAATTTTAGCAAAACTTTTGGTACCAATTGTTTATCAAAAATATTTTACACAATATAACTTGAAAATATTGTTGACACACAGGAAATTGTTAATTTTATTCGAAATATTTGGTCAAGCTGGGGAGTGGGAGTTTGTTACTGAAGACATATTTTTTACATGTTGCACCTCAGGGAATATTTTTGAGAAAAAAAATCCCAAGCTATTAGGAGTAATATACCATATGGAAGCATATGTCATAGGTTTCAGGAAATAACATTAAAAATAAGTCAGCCAATGCCATCTTTTTATAAAGAAACACGCAATTTCTGTTTTTACCTCACAAATTAGTCATTATTTTTAGCCATATCTAAAATATATACAACCTTGGATGTATTTTAATACAATCCAATTATTTTTTTCAACAGCAACCATCTGCCAAAAGCATATATGGCCAAATGAAAAAAATGTTTTGATTCTAATTCATTGCCGTCAAATTTTGGTGTCAGGGTTTGCTATATAATTTTTAAAAAAATCTTTTCACATGCCTTTTTGTTTAGTGTGTGTGTGTGTGTGTGTGTGTGTGTGTGTGTGTGTGTGTGTGTGTGTTTGTGTGTCTGTCTGTGTGTGTCTGTCTGTCTGTGTCTGTGTGTGTCTGTGTGTCTCTCTCTGTGTGTATGTGTGTGTGTGTGTGTGTGTGTGTGTGTGTGTGTGTGTGTGTGTGTGCGTGCGTGCGTGCATGCGTGCGTGCGTGCGTGCGTACGTGCATGCATGCAGGGGGTATTCCATAAACATTTTTTTCGTTTTTTTGTAATTTTTTTCATGACAATTTGACAACACTCTTTAATTTTAATAAACTACATAACAGTCGGTAAAATTGATGTTGGTCAAAGTAAGAACCACAAAAAAAAATACTTATGTGGCCCAACTATTATTTTTACAATTTGAATTAAATATCCAAAGTAAAATATTATAAAGGTTGTGTACTATGTAATTATATTTATATTTTTGTCATAAATATGTTGTTCTTTTTCCCCTTATGTGTACACTTGCTGTGTTGATTTTGTTTCTCTCTTAACTGCAATAACTGTAGCGTTTGTTGTGATTTGATGTTTAACTGGAAGCAAATGCTACAATTCCTGTAACATAAACGCAAATAGACTGAAGCGATTAAGATCTGAATTGCAAAGTTAGGTGAATTTTTCTGCTAAATTACACCGTCTCACATTAATTACGGAGCCTTCAAGACCCAAGAAATTTTCAGAGGTACCCCAATCCCATCAAAATCGACAAATGTAGCTACACATGTAGCATTTTGAAACGGGTAGTACACCGACATCTCACTCACCCATGTTTTCGACATGATCTCGTCTATTTGGTTTACATTACAGGAATTGTAGAGTTTGCTTCCAGTTAAACATCAGAACGACAAAAAGCACAAAAACAGCAGAAAAACCCTCAACATCACAGCAAACGCTACTATTATTGCAGCTAGGTTTCTCTCTGTATAAAAAGGGAGGTTGACTTTACTGCTACAACCCATTTCATATTCACAGCGTTTATTTGTGCAAATACCCCAAGTACGCCACAATTGCACTCGTGTGTCATGAAGTTCTGTCACAATATTTGTAGTCTAGTCTCTATACGGTATCATTACGAATTACACCTCCACTCACAGTCTAGTTCCTATACAGTATCGTTACCATTTACACCTCCACTCAGTCTAGTTCCTATACAGTATCGTTACCATTTACACCTCCACTCACAGTCTAGTTCCTATACAGTATCGTTATGATTTACACCTCCACTCACAGTATAGTCAAAGTCGTTACTCTAGTAGAAATCCTGAGATGCATGAGATGCAATTTAAAATTCATCCACAGCCACACACACAGTCATTAACATCATGTCTTTGTTAATCAATCACAAATTGTAACCAATAACACAGTCCCTCATAAAGTTAGTGTTTATTGGGACAGTTATGTAATGTCCAAATATAGTATATTTGTCAGCTCAGGATGCTACTTATATACTGTTTACATCACTATAACAGTTGGGGTTCACTGATTGGATGAACAACTCTTTGTGCTGGTTGAGGGACTTTGACCAGACGTGGTTTAGTTGGAGACAACTTTGGCATCCAGGCCATAGTATTTGTGGCATTACGTACTCCTTGAGTTTACCTGCAGACAAGGATCCCTAGAAGTGTTTCTGTTAAGACTGCCGGGTAAACATTCAGAATACAACAGATTTCTCAATCATTTATGACAGTTTTGACTTACCAGCTCTTTTGCTGAGTAGATGATAAGTACATGAAATTCAATATACTTTTTCCGGTACCTTTAACATAACTGCCCTACCAGTGTTTTTGTTAAGTAATATTAATTACATGATGTGTGTGGCATCCTGGTATGATATGTCAATGAATGACACAGAACTAACTTTTAACCGATACAATGCTATGTTTTTGCTAAGGTCTGGGAACCATGGTAACAGAGGAGAGAAATCTACTAAAATTTGGAAAGTTTTCCATACCTATGTGTACCATAATGTTGGTGGGGAACCCTGTTAGAATGCCTGGGGAACTCAGGTACATTTTACCAGCTGACCACCCATAACACAGACACTGGTACAGTGGTAGGGGACACTGGTAAAATGACTGGGGAACTCAGGTACATTTTACCTACTTACCACCCTTAACAAAAACACTGGTAGGGAACCCAGGTAGATTTTACATGCTTACCACTGGTACTAGTGGTAGGGAACTCTGGTAAATTGACTGGGGAATGCACATAGATTATACCTGCTTACCACCCTTAATAAAAACACTGGTAGGGAACTCTGGTAAATTGACTAGGGAATACACATAGATTATACCTGTTAAAACCGTTAATAAAAATACTGGTACTGTGGTAGGGAACTCTGTTAAAATGCCTGGGGAACTCAGGTAGATTATATGTATAAGGTCTGCTTACCACCCATAACAAAGACTGCTATATAACATTTCTCACAGCGTAACAAAGACCTATACATTTTCAATAAACAACTCCCCATGCATAATACGCCTATAGGATGCCATTCTGTCAACAAAAGCACCAAGATACACAATACAGGGTCAAAAAAAGGTGACAAGGAGTTAGAGTGGGGTGATGAACATGGCACAATGACAATTTATCAACGTTTACTACTTCCATTTGTATGACAACAAAAAACTTCAGCTACTTATGTAGAAGAAAAAGTTATATTCAAAACTGCAAAAACAACAAAATCTAAAATGTCAAACCTTCAAATTCATCAGTAAAACAACATCAGCGAATTTTCTAAACATGAATAAGACACAAAGGGGCTCAGAACTATCACTGTGGGATTTGTAATGCTGTGTTAGGTATTTGTACATGTATGCTGCCACCAACGAGCTGCTGTGTACTTTCTTTTGTTTTTACAAAGGTATGTCATACCATACCAATACCAGCATGACATGTGTATCATTAGCCATATATATGTAGGCATGGCAGGATGGTTTTGTTGGCAATCTGTTTCAACACTACCAAGCACGCACATCAAGAATTTTTTTGGCATTTAAATTTCCCATTTGAGCATAAATGCAACCCAGTGTAACACAGACTAGACAATTAGTAATGATATAGTGTTGCCAGTAAAATTACCATAACCGATAGTTACTGGTATCATTAAAGTGGCCATATGGATGAGGATTGTGTATTTATTTCGGATTTCTAACTTACAAAGCAATTTTATCATGGCTTCCTACTTGAAACATCAATGCGAAATAACATTGACAAAGTCTGTGTTTGTAACAGCACTGTAGCACAGTCCCTCATAAAGTTAGTGTTTATTGGGACAGTTATGTAATGTCCAAATATGGTATTTTGTCAGCTCAGGATGCTACTTATACACTGTTTACATCACTGTAACAGTTGGAGTTCACTGATTGGATGAACAATTTTTTGTGCTGATTGAGGGACTTTGACTAGACGTAGTTTAGTTAGAGACCACATTGGTGTCCAGACTACTATTCTACATACATGCCTTCACTAAGTTCATTGACACTGAAATCTTATTATGGCAATGTTAATTTGTTAGCACACTTGATAACATACATGTAGTAAGTTTCCTCAACACTTTCACTCAAACAAAAGTTCACTTCTTTCACTTTAGATTAAGAAACAGACATGTTTCAAACAAATCACTTGTCTGTCCTTCTTCATTGTCTAACCATAGACCCTTCCATCATTGGTGAAGGGTCTATAAGTCTAACTGGATCTAACAGAATGATCCAAATTTTGCTGGAGGTGTTGAGTAAACTGGAGGTGTGAAAAGGTTAGCTTCAATATATGTAAATTCAGGTGTGAAAGTACTTGTCAGTTATGTATACCTAACTGTCCACCTTCTGTGATGATGTCACTGTAGATTGGTGGAATGTCATATTTTCCTACATTTGCATTAAGTGGCAGATTTTTTACTTTGATGTACAACAGTCTTCTTTTATCCATGTTTTGTTACCTGTCAATGATCTTGACTGATTTTGAAGTTAGATATTTTTAGCATACGTATAATTACGTTTTTTGAGTTGTTCATCTATCATTCCTAAATACCAGGTTCGAGTTTAGTCAATCACAAGTGATGCCTAAATATATATCCTTCAGCAAATGTAGAATACAACATATATTATTTAATCTACAGCAAAGATTACACCCCAAAATGTCTAAACTCAGATTGAGACAATTTATTGATTCCATTTTCCTTTTTGATATAACTGTAATTTGAGACAAGGATGTCAAGTTTTTTTGTCAGGCTGCCATTTGCTTTTGTCAAAGTGGGCTGTTGTACACTTGAATTGTGCACCCACTGTGTTTACCATAGATGATGTTAGCGCCCTCTAGAGTCTGTTCTATGAAACCCAGTATATCAAATTTCAAGTGTGCGACATATAATCTTACTGCTTTCAGTCATTTTAATTATTCATCAAACAATCTGGTATTTCTATCAAATATTCAATAAGAACTTAGGAAAGGTGATGAATACGAGGTATTTGAACTGTAAAACAAAATAATCTCTGTCCCTTGGCAAGTATTTCAGTCTCGCTTCAATTCAGACATCGCTCCATTTTTTAATTTCACATGATGCAAAAAATATGTAGGTCAGAATGTCACATTTCTCTCATTTTTGAGCATCATTTTACAATGATTTCTTGGTCACGATTGACAATATTGTGGACGTCATATTCAAGAAATTCAATGTTCAATATTTCACAATTTTGGACAAAATTTTCATCGACAAATAAGGGAAATAATAAGATTCTCATTGTGAGAATGAATGTTCACAGACTTTGGGTACATACTTAAGTAATGAAAATTTCTATGAAAAAAGTGAATCTCAAATTTTCATTGACACTTCAAGACACATGACAATAGCCCATTGTAGTACATTCCTGATGATGCTGACGAGACGTCAGCGAAAACTGACAAATGAGGTAGATTTTCGAGATTTTCAATGTAAGAATGAATGTTCATGGACTCTGGTTCATACTTAGTAATGAAAATTTCTATTTCACAAAGTCAAAAAATTTATAGGAAGCAAATCACAAATTTCACTGACGTCACGAGACACATGACAAACCCCAACGATGCTGACGAGATGTCAACAAAAAATTTAGTATTCGCTTCCAAGAAATTTTTGATTCTATGAATAGAAATTTTCAGAACTAAGATTCTCAATTTTTTTTACTAAATGTTTCAGATTTCATGTGCCACGCAACAAATAACATAGATGCAGACTATTGTGACACAGAAGGACCTGGATATAAATTCCCTATTTTCAGTTCATTGACACAAGCTTACAACTTGGCATGTGCGTGGTATAACAGATGACACATATACATTACAAGCCTGACATAAATGCCTTGAAAATAAATGTTAATGCGACTGATTAACGACTAAAATTGATTGCGTGGAACGTTGCCTAAGGAAATGGAAAGATTGCACTATTATCATTAAAAGTAATGCTGGTATGGATGTATATACACAGACAGACAATTAATTGGTATTCCCTAACAATATCATTCTCCATTCAGCCAAGGAAAATATAAGTGACCTAAGGGGGCTTGTCACTACGAGTCGCTAGATGAGTAGTACACCATTCTATTCTACTATATCATTATACTGCCTTATATCATATTATATATATTATATATCATATATATTACATTTTATTGAACTAAAAATCAGCATTTTGTATTTGGGTGGAAATAGTCAAAATAAAAGTTGAATATGAATTACTAGTTTTGTAAATCACTACTAGAGGATACAGTATACAACCAGCTGTTATGCTTATACATCGACAATATTACAAACATAGAAATTCTGTTATCATAGTAACCCTTTTACAGAAACCGCAGTAATTACAAAAACAGCGTTAATCTTCGACTAGTTTCGCACCATGAGCAGGCGTCATCAAGAAGTTTGTAACCATTACCATCGGCTATTATTTTTTAAAAAGTGTTCAGAAATTGTCCAAAAAATACACTATGGTACCAATGTTTTTCAATACATACATATAACATGTACAAGAGCAGACAAACAGCTGTAAAGTTTACCAGCAATGTAATGATATATGATAAATGTATATATATACAACTGCTGACATCAGATTGTGGACAAACAGCTGTAAAGTTTACCAGCAATGTAATGATATATGACAAATGTATATATGTACAACTGCTGACATCAGATCGTGGACAAACAGCTGTAAAGTTTACCAGCAATGTAATGATATATGACAAATGTATATATGTACAACTGCTGACATCAGATCGTGGACAAACAGCTGTAAAGTTTACCAGCAATGTAATGATATATGACAAATGTATATATGTACAACTGCTGACATCAGATCGTGGACAAACAGCTGTAAAGTTTACCAGCAATGTAATGATATATGACAAATGTATATATGTACAACTGCTGACATCAGATCGTGGACAAACAGATCTTGTTACAAACAGGGAAAGTAAACAAATAAATTTAATAACACTTGGTATATCATGTTGGAAGTACAGAGACTTATATCACATTCCATCATTTGATAAGAACAGTTTTATAGTCACTTTACATAATAGTTTGCCTTCACAAACAATATTGGCCATTATTTTGATAAATTTTCCAATGAGCATACAAACAGCTGTATAAGTTCATACATGTATGTACACCACTTGAACAAAGTATATACATGTATGACGAATGCATGTATATGTATATCAACAAAATCAGACACATGCCGATACAAGTGTCATCTCATCGATCTACACACACTACGATCCATTCATCACCAGCATGGTTGGAAAGTGTTGAGAGATCGAGAGAAAAACCAGACTATGACGCTAACGGTGTCAACATATTGAATACTTAGAATCTAAGTTCGATCATATAAACAGCTTTGACTTTAAAGTTCATCTTTACACCATCAAGGTATGATATGATTGTCTTGTCTTGTCTACGACTGTACAAAACACCAGATGTCACCTGCATTATACATTTACAGTACATCATGCATTGCAGTTAAAATTTCCATTTAGTTTCAAGGTTTATCAGTGATTTAAAAATTGCCACATATATATATAATTGGCGATTATCTTTCTATTTATACACACAGTCTATTCATATATCCAGCATACACTTGGGTAGAAATTGTAAAGAGAGAGAGAAACGTCAATATACAACAATATGTAGAGAGTACTTAGATCGTACAGACAGCTGTAAAGTTCACATTTACGTCATCCGTGTATGATGAATGTCAAAGAATGACAATGTATTGTATCCCCTTACATACGATGTAGTTGAATCATACTATCCATGTACAGTCAGCTATAATTCTAAGGAATGACGGTGAACATATGATATTTAGTTGAATAGAAATTGATACTTGTCTCCATTTTATATTTAGTACTTATAATGTAGTTACCTTATTGGAATCTAAAATGGTACATACATCATTACGCTGATGACGTCTGATTTATGTGGATGAAAGTTATGTAGTCACTTCAAAAACTAGATTCCAATTAGGTAACTCTATATACTGTAGTATAATACTAGCTACCAGTGTGCCCTCTAATGATAGCCAAAATTTGTTGTTGTGAGTCAAAATGAGAAAAACTGGCATTTCTTGTGAGTCACCACATAGTAAGAGATAGGAGAACACCAAATTTTGGTACATCACTAGAAATCGCGTAGAAGTTACACTTGTCACCACTTAGTAAGAGACAGGGGAACACCAAATTTTGGTACATTTGTACGTCACTAGAAGTTGTGTGTATCAGTAGCATGCCGGGCTTAGAGGGCCCAACACACTGGTCATCTACAAATTGTGTGCGTGAGTAGCGTGTCAAATTGGCTTAGATGGCACACTGTCTACTGTATGACATTTATATAAATAATTGGATATTACTATAAACCGTTACTCGTACAGTCAACGACCCAATGCCTGATTACGTTGATTGAAGTCTTAAACCATAGCGAACATCATTTTGTAATGGTTCCCATGGTGAAAAGTGGCATTTTTATATGAAATCACCTGTAGTCTTGCAGGTATTGTTGATATAAATTCTACTTAGTATAATGACAGTACTTTCATAATGAGTAAGTATAATAGAGCACTTCTTAAAGTTCATTTCAAAGTCATTCATCGATTCCATTGTTTGAAATAAAGACATCTCACAGAGCGTTTTGCAAAATTAATTTCAAATGTTATTCAGTGACTGTTTAAAATAAAGACATTTTCATATAAAATGGGACTATTGATCTAACATTATATTATATGAATTCAAATAAGTTGGTTTCGTTCATTTTACTCACAAACTTCAGTCTAAAATGAGACTAACAGTATAATCTTATACTTTATGAATTAATTTCATGTTACTGACAGACTCTACTATTTGAAATATACGTATCATAAAGAGTAAACTGTGTATATGATTTGGTCTAATTGTAAGATAAGAAAGGGTGGGTTGGATGAACTACTTTTTATTGGAGTGGTAACTTCATGAACATGAACTGTAGCCATGCAAACTCACAAATTGCAGAACATCTCACTAAGAGTAAAGAGTGTGGAACTCAAGATGAGTCTCACTGTGGACTCGCTTGCCTGGTGTGCCTGCATACTAGTGGTATTCTCACTGCAGTGCAATACCGAAAACATTATTGCATACCTGCATGCAAATGATATGCTGCATAAAGAAAGTATGAAACTTGAATGAAGTCTCACTGTGGACTCACTTGTCAAACGTACTCTCATATTTAACCAAATGATGAAATCCTGTGAACATCCTATAAATTAATATGTTGACAAATAAACAACATGATTCATGATTGTTTACATACTGACATCAAGCTGTACACAGTAGCAAACATCAATGTTATTGATCAATTATAATACATGTAACGATATTTCATTGATCCCATCAAATTTGGAAATCGAGATCGAGTCCTCATTTGTGCAGTGCCCTTGAATAAAAGCTACGGAAAACTGACTGGAATATCTTGGGAAAATCTGCATTGTTCAGTAGGGTCAAACTTAACATCAACCTTCTCAAATTTGTACATATTAATCAAAGATAGTTGGTTTTTAATCAAGCCAGTACTTAGCAGATTCAAATCCAGAATACAGTCCACAGTGGTAAAAGAGCCACACAAACTAACCAGTCAGCCACTGACAACCTGTCGTAAAGAAATCAGTCAGCTAGTTTGGATTACACTTTTTCTTATTAAGGTTTAATTGTATTTTTCAAAAATGAACATAATAGAGAGAAAAATTGCGGCTACACAGTATCAAATTCCAACATGCGAATCACGATGAAATTCCAACATACAAATCACGATGAAATTCTGACATGCGAATCACGTCATATAAAATACAGCCAACACAATCCCTATAAATCTTTTTATGAAATACAATACATCTACATAAATTTGTTAAACTTACGAATAATTCTTCCATTATTACATTAACCCTTCATTTGTCACCGAGTATAAACCTAAATAAATTGGATTCACTTGCATCAAATAGAACCAATCAAAGCTTTCACACTTTGTGATGAAACGCAAACCGCTTTCTTTAGACTTGCACTATGTAAATTTCACTCCAATTTATCATATACACATCTTAAGAAATGTGTCACAATTTATTTAATTTCCTTTTATGCATCTGTCACATCAAATAATTAAGACTAACAAGAAGTTAAGCCCACAGCTTTGTAATTTGTGTAACCTTATTTTGTAAGGTCTGGAGAATGGATTACGATACACAAAGTGACGTCTTCTCCATGATGTGCTATGTGACACATTCTCTACTATGTACAATATGATAGGTTATCTGCGATCTACAAAATGTACAATGTAACATGTTCTATTTGATGTACAATACGACACATTCTCTGCAATGTACAATACAACACATTCGGGGCATTGTACAATATGACACGTTCTCTGCAATGTACAATACAACACATTACAAATGTATCTGCAATGTACAAAACGACACGTTCTGTGCAATGTACAAAACGACACGTTCTCTACTACATGTATGTACAATTTGCCATGTTGTTCATGATGTACATGTACAGTGTAACATATTGTCCATGATGTACAATGTGATACAATGTTCTGTGATGCACATGTACAATGTACATGTAACACGTTCTCCGCAATGTACAATTTGACACATTCTCCATGATGTACAATGTGACACCATGTTCTCTGTAATGTACAAATATGACATCTTTGCGACGTATAACATAACACGTTCTCCACAATCCACATTGTAACATGTTCTATGCGATTTATATAATATGACATGTTCTCTGTGATGCACAAGTTATTCATGATATACAATGTGACACGTTCTCTGTGAGGTCTGGCACAATATAAAATTTAATTGACACCTGACAGACCAGCTGAATTCCAACATAGCATGTACAGTATTTCATATCAGTGATTACTTGCATCAGTGCGTATGCATACTAATGATATTTGCACTGCAGCTCAATACTGAAAACGTAAGTGCATTCATGTATGCAAATGAGTGCATTTGATCTTTACCAACATTTTTATAGCTTTGCCAGACACATGTTTTTTCACACCTATATGTAAATATTATTCCTAAAAGTTGATATACAGTCATGTACCATAACTGGTACTGGTATAACTTCTTTTTTGGTAAAAAGCAAACATTAATCAAAACACACACACACACACACACACACACACACACACACACACACACACACACACAAACAAACAAACGCATGCACATGCACACCACCACCCCACCTCACACACATGTAGTTTATAACCCTTTAAAACATTTTCTCAAACCCCTAAGATCACAAGAAAAATACTGAAGAATAAACATGATTATGTACACCTGCATTTATAAACATAACGGGTAAAATCAGCCAAAATAATAGTGATTTTGATCATTTTCAGTAATATTTCAAGTACCAATGAGGTAAACTCTCAATGTTGTCATAGAACAACCAGGGTATAAATTCCATATTTTTTGTTTGAACTGTGTACACTTTTTAAAAGAATATATGGGGTCAGACTCGACTAGCATTATGCTCCTTTCATGATGCCCATTACCTAATAATCAGCTTTTGTCTACTTCATGGTACGATTTTCTTTCTATATGGTAATAAACTCTATAGATACATTTAAAAGATTACATTGACAACCTCTCACATGGCCAATGCAACATAATGTACATGTACACTAACTGTAAAAAAAAAACAACCTCAACATCTTGAAGCATAAATAATGCAATTTTCACACCATGTACAAATGTAAGGACTGCCTGCATATCAAGAAGTATATGTCAATCTCAGAAAAGGTGATAACATACATTATACATTTTTGTGCTCTTTGAAATGAAAAAATCTCCATTTTCAGATGAACTGTCAGGCAAACTGATAACTTGACTCATAGTCATAAACACACATTCTTGGTAAAAGAGTCCTTTTTTTGCTTTTTTAAGAAATTGTTAGCATATTTTCCATCTTTTAAAATGTATTTATAGGAAATATTTCTAGTGGTGAATTGATAGCAAATTTTATTCTCTCACTAGAATCATTTTAAATGACATAAATTCATAAAAAAAATTTAATCTTCGGCACATTTATTGTGTATTTTATACTTGAACAGAAACAATTCCTTTTTTTGAATTTATGATAAAATTATGTTACTTTTTCTCACCTAGTTGGATATTACTTCCACAAAATTTGTTATCTTTCTGTAATTTTTTTGTCAGATTCTACTTTATTTTAGATTAGAATCATATAAATAACACTTTATTGTGTGATGTTAACATTTTTCTACTTTCGCACCAACATTATTACGAACAAAAATTTATGCTTTCCCATGATTTTTTGTCAAATTTCAACTTTATTTTAGTACAGAATCACAAGAATAATTCTCATTTATGACTTAACATCAAAATGTTTCTATAAAAGTGATCTTATCTTTTCCTAAAATCCCATTTTCTTATCACACACACATTTTAACAGGTTTACAGGGAAATCACTGCTTGTTCCTGACAAACCCTTTCAACATGGAGATGACTGATACACACAGAAAACCAATCAACTTTAATGTGAGTTTACCATGGCAACACACCATGATCGTATGTCATTTTTGTGACATACGCCCACACACTACACAAATACAAAGAAGGGCTCTGAAATATGATTTGGACTGTAAATATTCCTAAGCAACCTAGTACTATACATCTGCACAGTTGAAATAATATTTGCACACTCTTCTAGATGTCTTTGAAATATAATTTTTGAAGGGAAGTGATTTTCATGTCAGGGTCATTTGGATTTACTGGATAGACATGTAACATATTTTTTTGGGTAACTGCAGCCCTGTCCCCACCTGAACTGATTCAAACTGAATTGCTGTGTCCCCACTAGAAAACTGAGCAATGCATTTGCATCAATTCACTTTTAGCTTCTAGTTCTGAACCGATTTACTCTGAATCAGATTGAAATCACTCCACCGACTCACTTCCAGTTAGTGCAGATTTAAAGCCCTACAATTATATCGGCTGAAATTGGAACAATTTTTTTTTCCATTCATAGTCCTTAGCTTATTTTTTTGTTATGTTCTTGTATTTGATCATTTTGTGGAAAGAATTAAGTGAATGAATGAATGAATGAATGAATATGAACCTTCCAAGAGTGCATTCAACTTTCAAAAATCAGATTAATGGAAATGAAAACAAGGTTTGAGCTCTGCTGGCTGCTAGATGTGAACTTTCCAGGAAACAAATACCAACTATCTAGGGAAAATGTTGGCGTCATGCTAGTTGCACATTGAAACGAATAGACCTAGAAACAATTATATTCTTCTGAAGAGAGATTGAAGTTGTGTATGTGTAGCTACACATGGAAGTGAATTTTCTTGGAAAAACGAATTTGCCCTACATCCAGATTAAAGGTTGGCGTCATGCTGTCAGTCTAGCTCGCTGCACATAGAAGTGAATCTACCTGGAAAGTAAAATATGACTTAGCAAGACTCTTCCAACTCTAAAAGCTAGCTGCTTTTTTGAAACTCTTGTGTAAGATACATGTACTAGTGTAATGCAGTATTTTTATATACAATGTAAATGTGTAAATGGCTCTTTTAACTGTGTATATTATTGCCGATGTTCCGTTTCATGTGCCATCCTGGAATCTCCGTTCCCACTACACATTTAAAATGGCACATTTTAATTCTACTCAAAGGAAAAACTCGTTTTTACCTAGAACCTTCCATTTTATCAATACCTTGCAAAAACACTGACATATTTTCCAGTCTTGGTACTTTTAGAAAAGATGGCCTAAATGAAATAGTTGATTTGTGAATTTAACAGAAGTTTCGGTAATTCTTCTTCTTTATTTTATTTTTATTTTTTATTACTTTTGTAAATTTTATATTGAATGTATTTTAGTCTTTTCCAATTTCTGAGTGTCAGTAAATGAAGTAATCCTGTAGACATCTCAAATAAATAAATAAATAAATAAAAATAGTGACTTGTTCTTGAATATATCGTACATCATGAACAGCATAATATTGAATCTGTGGGTAACTAGATATTATTACTCAATATTTTTCTTCGTTCAGCCAAGGAAAATACATTGTATGAGTGACCTAAGGGGCCCTTGTCTAGCGACTCGTAGTGACAACCCCTATGTCATGAGTATTTTCTGGCTGACTATCACCGACTCGTATTTTGAACACAGCAGAACCAATGACGTAGACATGTGTTGTCATGACATGGACACGCGTTGTCATGATGTAAATAAGAAATTAAGAACTGCCAATAAATCACAACTTCAACTTATTAGCATTCTACAGGCAGTTGTAGAATTCAGTAAAATTACATAAAACATGGCAACTTTGAAAAATTAAAAATTAAAATCTCAAGTTTCGTAAAAAATTATCAGAAAAGTCAGAATTTTTCAGAATTATGTTGAAAGCAAGATTGATTTGACAAGGCAAGTAGTGTGTAGCACAGGTGGCAAGGCTTGCTAAGATTGACTGAAACCCATCTGAGCGACAAATTGCAAAAAAATTCTTGTCTTAAACTCTGTAACGATAATATGTACTACTTGACAACATACCCTATATTTTATCGATTTGTGTGTGGGTGGAGAAATTTCAACTTTATTAGACCCGCCGTCTCATGAATAATCTATAAGGCCAAAGAAAAAAAAACTTGTGGTTCCGATAATGCCCAATTTCAAAACAGTGCATCAGTAGGAATTTTTTTTTTTTTTTTTTTTTTTAAATTATGATTTTGGTCTGGTTCAAAATATTACAATACAATGTACATAGACGTGGAGGTTAACAGAGATTTCTCATTGATGTGTTTACATATTCTGTATGATATGCAGACGACATTGTGTGCTACACTGTATTCTGCCATATTGTTCTGATCACAAGAAGACAATGTCATCGAATCTCACTATTTCTCTCATGACTATCCAAAATATCTTGATTTTTTCAAAATTTGTATCGAATTACCTATATTTTGTAAAAAAAAGTTCAGGATCAACAATAAAAAAAAATAAGTTGGGTCGGATTACTGGAACCAAATAATAATTTTTTTTGGCCTTACATTGAGTAGAATGTGGGTATGCATGAACGCAAGTATTTGTGGTTTTCAACAGCTGTAGTGCTGTAGGGTGAAAGAGCACATTTTTACAGCCTTTGGGAATATTTCTAGTTTTACAGTTGCGATAGACAGGGATTTGTTTTCATTTCAACATGTTGTTTACTCCTGTATCAAATTTAATGAAAAAAGATTACTTTGAAATGAAATCATGTCAAATATTAACTATGCTACTAACATTCAACAAGCAATTTGTTGAATGAATCAATACATTAAAAAGAATTTATGGGAGGTAGGGTATTTTGACTTGCATGTGTACAGCTAGCACCACTCCCATATATATTTAAATCTAATCATGGTGTGAATTTGTTTGTGTGTTTAAAAATTCTCTTCCATGTACATCTAACACAACTCCCATCTTTTTCGTGATCGGAAAATTTGTTTCTAGTTAAAAATCACTTCCGTGTATGATTACATGCATAAAGCATGACTCCACCTTTCCTTTAAATCATTAATAAATTTGTCTTTAGGTAAAGTCACTTTCACATGTAGTCTAGTTCCTGACAGGGACAGACCATACTACCAGTACAATTAATGTATTTCATCGCTATCCCAGTCTAGTGAAGGCCCTGATGAAAGGCGTTAATTATGGTTCAACCCCATGGTGAGCGAAGCGCAAATGTCGCATGTCAGTAGTAATACATCACAAATTGACAGACTGTTGTCACCACTCATTAAATATTCATTTGGCACAGCTGTTTTGACGATGTCCAATGTTCAACCACAACTCCACCTCCAGTCCATTTAAACTAAAATCACGTGGGGATGCAACAACATGATCATGTTTATATGAACGCTGTAGGTGGAAGCACAAAAATCCATGTGATTGTCAGGGCCTTGACTAGACTAGGATAGTGATGAAGTACATTGTAGTACGGAATACGGCCCCTGTCAGAAACTAGACTATTTCACATGTGGCAACTCCCATTCAATCTTTCCTTTGATATTACTCAATAAATTCACTTTCATATGCGACTGCATGCAGTTTTATAGAATACTTCACCAGTCGTGAGTAAATTTGTCTCTGGGTAAAGTCATTTTCATGTGTGGTTGACACGATTCCCATTGATAATCAATATCCTATGGCGTTAATGTGTTGGTGAGTAAATTCACTTGAGTGTACAGCTTGCATGCATGACTTTGATCTTTCCTTTTCATGGTAGGTAAATATGATATATAATACATCATTTGAAGTTGGTTGCAGGTAAATTCACTTTCATGTAGACTACATGCAGTTTTATAGTTCATTGTACTCCACACTTTCCTTTAAATCATGAATAAATTTGTCTCTGGGTAAAGTCATTTTCATGTGTGGTAAGCACGATTCTCATTGATAAATAATCCATGGTGTGCTAATTTGTTTGTGAGTACATTTGTATTCACTTCCATGTACCGGTACAGCAAAGCACGACTTTGATCTGACCTAAATACATTGTTCATGGTAGGTAAAGTAACGATTTGTAGGTAAATTCACTATAATGTGCAGCTAATCTGGATACCAACATGGTTCTAACTAAATTTCATCTGGTCAAAGTCCCTCAATCAGCACAAAAAGTTGTTCATCCAATCAGTGAACCCCAACTGTTATAGTGATATAAACAGTGTATAAGTAGCATCCTGAGCTGACAAATATACTATATTTGGACATTACATAACTGTCCCAATAAAAACTAACTTTATGAGAGACTGTGTTATTGGTTAGAATTTTGTGATTGATTAACAAAGACATGATGTTAATGACTGGTGGGTGGCTGTGGATGAATTTTAAATTGCATCTCATGCATCACAGGACTTCTAGAATGACTTTGACTATACTGTGAGTGGAGGTGTAAATCATAATGATGCCTTATAGGAACTAGACTAATATGCAGATGGCACAATTCTCATATGTTAATAGATCTGACTGCATTGAGTTGCAATTATTGTTCATAATCACATACAAATTGTTCACTACGTCAGCTACACCTACAGTTGTGTTAATGTTCTAAAAAAAACTTACCATATGAAATATCATTTTACATTATCATGTTTTAGATTCTCTCATTATTTCCACATACACTTCATTTGGACATGATATCTCAAAAATGTTTGGCTCTATAGGACAAGAAATTTTTTAATCATAATCATATCAAAAATGTTATTCAATATTTCAGATATCAAGAATTAATTATCTGATAAAGAGTATCATCTTTAATATCAGTTCACATTTTGACCATCCCATTAATGCATTCCCACCTCACCTTTAGACTTAGAGTCTGCGTCAACATATAATTTATATACTGGGAAAGATAGAACAGTGGAAATCAATCTATCAGCTAATAAAATAGACACTTTTAACTATTGTTGTGACATGAATGGCCATTAGTTTAAGTTTACTCACACTTCAGGTGGTGTTTCTGATGACTTCTATGATCTTGCAGTGTACATTTTTGAAGACTTCCAATGCCTACACTATCTTGATCACAGGGTGATTATGACAGTGGCAATCAAGGTTGCGGCTTATTAAGATAGACACAAACTAAACTGTTCTTGCAACATGTTGACATAAGCTCTTGAATGGAAATTGGCTTAATAGTACTCACAGTAGGGTGGCGTTTCTGATGACTTCCACTATATTGCAGTGTACGTTTTTGGAGATTTCCAGTGTCTACACTATCATGATCACAGGGTGATTATAACAGCGGCAATCAAGGTTTCGATTTGTATACTTAAGCTAAACACAAACGGAAACTTACATCACATAAGAATGCACGCGCATTCCAACTTGTAACGGAAACTTACATCACATAAGAATGCACGCACATTCCAACTTGTAACGGAAACTTACATCACATAAGAATGCACGCTCAACAATATTAACAATAACAACGTATAACACAAAATAAGAATCAATAAATGTAATTCACGACAACTGTTCTTGTGACATTTCGATATTGAATGGAAGTTGGTTTAAGTGTACTCACGGTAGGGTGACGTTTCTGATGACTTCCACAATCTTGAAGTGTACATTTTTAGGACTTGCAAATATTTGCACTATTTTGACCACAGGGTGATTAGATCGGCACAACAGAGGAACTGTTATCCCCTCATGTGTAAACTACCACATCAAACAACAATAGTATATATAGTAATATAGTAATATATAGTAAGCCGAAACCTCGCATGCTACTGTAGTACATGCATGTCCACAAAACAAAGGCATCATCATGTAATCTTCCACATGAAACAATCACTATAGTTTGTGTCTATCTTAAGTAGGTTGAATGCTTGATTTCCATAGCAGTACCTCGTCTGGTCAATAACCGTTAATCTTCTGCTCTTGATTAGAATCAGTGAATGTGGATATTTTTTAGATAGAGGGACAAGTTGCATAGATTATACTGTAGAGATTAAAGTATTGCTAATCTGATAAAGGCATAGATTATACTGTAGAGATTAGAGTATCGCTGAACTGATAAAGGGACAAGTTACCTAAATTACTCTACAGAGACTAGAATATTGCTAAACTGAATTGGGTTATCACTGAAGAGACTGAATACCGACATATTGGAAAGAAATAAATTAGCCTGGATGTCAACTGTAAGTGGACGTTTAATGGTAACGATACCATACCAGAAAAACAATGTACACTAGGTATAAATATAAGCCCTAGTTGCAAAACTAGAACCATTTTATCCCAATTTTGTTCTTATTTACATACAATCATGTATGTTGGTGTATGATTATCAAAGTTGCCACACATGTATGGATGACGAAGATTTATTTTGGATTTTTATTAAAAGCTAAAAAGTGTGTAAAAAGTGTGTTTATTGTACATACAATGACAAATATTTGTAACAAGTTTTAATTTTTGTAATTTTTTGAGTTACAAACAAAGATTAATTCTATGTTGTTTCACATTGCTTTTTCAATGTAAGAACATAGTGAAAGTTATTTTCTGAATTAGAAATCCAAAATAAATACCCATTTGTCATCCCTAAGGCCACTATAATCATATGACCAAGTTTCCAGTTCCAAGATGCATTGCTTGAGGGGTCGTAGCTTATATACTGTTACGTTTAGGGCATGAGTGAACAAGTCAACAGCTACATGTTGTATGTATACAGTAAATAGTGACTGAAATTCATTTGTTAAACTTAGTCTTGACACGAGTATCACAGAGACAATGTAAGACCAATATCTGCTATCAAATTCTACATTTCATATATTTGTACATTCTAATAACATCTTCACTATCACATCATTGATACCAGAAAACGACAGTGGGAGTGAAACCTGATCAAGACTACACAAGCAATTATATAAATGGTTTCGCTTCATCTCATATGTATCAAAAAGATATTGTATGACCAATCATTATTGAATTCTAAATTCATATTTGTATATTGCAATAACTGTACGTTCAAATCATGCCTGCCAGAAAATTTGGGACTTGCACCCGGTGCAAGTGAAATCCATTCAACAACTATGTAATAGATACATAATGACAAGGCTTGATTTCTCTGATACAATCCCAATTAGAGTATCAATACATCAAAGAGATATCCTACATGCACATATGACTTACCGTGATTAAATTCTGTGAAGTGAGTTGCTAAATTTAGAATTGCTGCACATTCCTACCCAGCAGCATTGTGAAACTGGCACGATTCTCTTTCACCCACAGACATTTTGCATTTCTTATTCATACTTAGTCTATGTTTTCCTATTTGGTAAGCAATAAGTTTTTACTCAATAAAGTACAATAAGCTCAAAAGTGTCTAAAAAGTTTGCGATTGCACGTACAATAACAAACATTTTACTACTTTTGTTTTCTTCTTTTTTTTTGCAATTATTGAATTACAAACAAAGACTTGGGACTAAAAATATACATGTTGTTTTTACATTATTTTTTTTCAAGTAGAAAAACAGAGTAGAGTTGTCTTATGAATAAAAACTTCAAAGTTTTAAAAATAAATATGAATTTGACATCCATACATGCATGGCTACTTTAATACCATCAGAGTGTAAACTCTGAGCTGACTGTAGTGGTAATTAAAAGTAGCAAAATAAATGGGAATGCAGTTTATATTGACCCTGTATCGGTTTATTGTATGCGGGGTCCGACCGCATGGTTCAGACCCATCACATCTTTTGTGTGAATGGATGTGTCAGCGGTTCCGCTATTGTATACACTCATATAATGTCCACATGTTGGCCTTGTGATTTAGGTCTCCGTACATCAGGTAACAGGTAATAAAAAACATATTTGAACTCAGATCAAAGAAGGGCTCATCAGTTATGTAACTCCAGAGTCGACTCTGAAATGTGTAATGTGAATGGAGTACATGTAAGGCTGTAAAAAGCTCAATGTTTCATCACTTGTTCTCAATTGTATTAATCATTTTATCTCTAACATTACAAACAGATCTATGCAAATATTTTTTCAATATCAAACCCAGCTATAGCTATATATACGCTGCGGGGTTTCGACTCGTCGTCTCCCCTCCACTATGGTTTCTTCCCTATTTCAAATAGCGAGTCTGCGAACAGATTTCATTCGCAAGGATTCACATGGATTTTAAGAATAAAAACCACCCATACCCTTGCTAAAGACTATATGAAATACAGAAAACAACTTTAGATCATTAAATGCAACCTATGACTTGTGTATTTTGTCATTCTTGTATGACGTTCGCTCGGGTCGTAACATGTACGATTGAACTTTAGGGGAGATGAAGAGTTGAAACCCGCAGCGTATAAACCCAGAGCTAACCCAACTGTAGTCTATAAGATACAGACATTCATGCCACGCTATCATCCAGTGGTTAGGAATCCCGCTAGAGCTGAATAACACCATATATTACTGTCCAACACAACTGATACTAACTGAGGATGTCAGGATTTTCCATTAAGAATGGCTAATGAAAGGAAACCATCATAGTAACAAACCTCCTGTAGATGGTGAACAAATGGGGTTAGGAAGACATATATTTTTTTTAGAAATATTACACTTAATACTATCTGGAATTAGAAACCTAACTGAATTCCCGGAAATTTGGAATGTAGCTGTACATTGACCCTAAATTTAAATCACCCTTAGATGGGAAAATTACAAGACGCTATAATGGATTTGTCAAAGTAAGCAATAAAGTTACAAATCAGGGAATGATTGATTCCCGACAACACGTCACACAACTGGAATTGGAGTTAAGGGAGTCTTGTTCATCAAATTATATTGCTAACATGGGAACATTTAATCAATTCCCACTTTATATCAAGTCTTTGGACATGTCAGTATAACAGCATTAAAAGAACATTGGTAGTTTTCCCCTGATGGAGTCTGTTGACACAGCTATCTGTTAACATATATCAGATGGACAGGATGAGTTGAAGACCTATGAACACACTTGGAGATGTGGTTCTAGCTTGTCACAAGGCTTAGAAATGTGATTGTAGTCTGTTCACAAGGCTTGGCGATGTGACTGTAGTCTGTTCACAAGGGTTAGAGATGTGACTGTAGTCTATTCACAAGGCTTAGAGATGTGACTGTAGTCTATTCACAAGACTTAGAGATGTGACTGTAGTCTATTCACAAGGCTTAGAGATGTGACTCCAGTCTATTCACAAGACTTAGAGATGTGACTGTAGTCTATTCACAAGGCTTAGAGATGTGACTCTAGTCTATTCACAAGGGTTAGAGATGTGACTGTAGTCTATTCACAAGACTTAGAAATGTGACTCTAGTCTATTCACAAGGGTTAGAGATGTGACTGTAGTCTATTCACAAGACTTAGAGATGTGACTGTAGTCTATTCACAAGGCTTAGAGATGTGATTGTAGTCTATTCACAAGACTTAGAGATGTGATTGTAGTCTATTCACAAGACTTAGAGATGTGACTGTAGTCTATTCACAAGACTTAGAGATGTGATTGTAGTCTATTCACAAGACTTAGAGATGTGATTGTAGTCTATTCACAAGACTTAGAGATGTGACTGTAGTCTATTCACAAGACTTAGAGATGTGACTGTAGTCTATTCACAAGGCATATTGATATGACACTTGTCAGTTGTGATTGCATTCATCTCACAAGGCTTGGAGATGTGAATGGAAACTTCTGACAAGGCAATAGGAGATGTCTTTGGCAATGTGTCTGTACTCCTTTGCAAGGCTAAGCCGCTTGGAGATATCAGTGGATTAATCTCTTTCGATTTCCATAATGTCCCCAATTAATGTTATACATTAACAGTCATGCCTTCAAAAACACAGGCACATCTCCAAGCCTGGTGACATGAATGCAATCACATCTTCAAGCTGTGTAAGAGGCTACATGTTTCTCCATGCCTTCAAATTGTTCAAAATGTGACTGTAACATGCTAACAAGGTTTGGAAAGATGACCAATCTGCCCACATATGTGATCATAGTCTTCATTCAAGGCTTGGAGATGTGTCTGTAGACTTCTCACAAGGCTTGGAGATTTGACTGTTCATATGAAATTATTTTTGGGAAATTCTGAAATAGAAAGCTTACCATTTGAATGATATTTGACAGTGTGTACATTGTATGCATGTTGTCTTCTTGCAAGACCTAGAAATCTAACTGTTGTGACCAAATCATATCCCCATCCCCTGACAATTTACAATATCTTGACATAAACTTTCTAAATATGGTCCATACTTTTCTCACATTTTATTGCATGCACTAAGTAGCTAACCAAATGCATGCAATACAGGTACCATCAACTATGTATACTGGTGAACAGATTATCCAAAAAGAAATATTAACCTGATCATTTTATATTATATTTCTTCAAAGCAAATATTGATAAAAGAAACAGCAATATGTTATTACTACTGGGGCTTTTAAGTTCTTATATAATGTACCTGAATGGTGTCAAAAGTTTACTACATGTACATGAGTGAGTGGGTGTATAGTGAGTTCACATATTTAACACCAACACTTTAGTATGCATATAATGTGACACTGATACAGACCTTAAATATCACCATGGTGTGTTAGGGTTTCCATCTATCTGTCGCAAACATACTTTTGTTGTCGGGGGCAGTGACATTTTCCTCATAAACTATCCAACTCTTATTGCTAAGAAACCCAATTTACATGTTTTAGTTGACTTATCAGATGTGAACAACAGACACTTTCTATTAATATGAAACTTTCCACTATTACACAGTACTAGGCAAAAACATTCTCCCAATAAACTATTTATTGCAAATTCTATTGCTGGGAAACCTACTTTACAAGTTGACTTATCGTGTGTGAACAACAGACACTTTTTATTTATCGTGAAACTCTCTAGTTACTTATTGTCATGCAGGAATATTTCTGTTATAAACTACCTGACTTATATTAAATTATACATATATTGCTAGGAAACTCATATGACAAGTTTTAATCATGTGTTAACAACAGGAACTTTCTATTCATCATGTACGGTTTCATTTATTTTACTGTACCATACTTGTGTTGTTAGGGAGAGTAACATTTTCCTTATCAATTACCTAACTTTCATTGCTATGAAACCACCTAAAGATACAGGTTTCAATCAACTTCTATACCATGGTGCTACCAGTTGTAGTTGAGCCTTCGGTTTACTAAGATAGACACAAACTAAAAATATTGTCGCAACATGTTGGTACACCAGTGATAAGCTAGTGAATGGATGTTGGTTTAATTATAGTCTCAGTAGGGAGGCATTGCTGAAAACTAGTTTATTTAGAGTTCCATGAACTTTCAGTGTGGACAAGTCTCTGCTGTTCCAACATGCCGAGTCAGCTGTTTTTAATCAATTCATTTGTTTACTTTCCCTGTGTTTGTAACAGGTTCCAATCCTACATTCTCGCAAACCAGAGTTATTATTTCTACCACTACATTTCGAAATAACTGTGGGAGGCTCGTTAAGAACATTGCCGTAAAACAGGCCGTGGTTTGCAACGATGGTCTTCTATGGTCATATGGTCAGATGTTGCAGCAGTTGTAAATGACTGTACATGTACTGTACAAATGTACGTCATCCTCTACATTAACCCATACTCTGCATCAAGACTAATCATTCATATTTGTTTTTAATAAGTCATATTAAAACTAGATTCAACTCTGACGTGACTTTAAGTGTTAACATCCTATCTTTGGAAGTCTCTCCTTATCAGAAAATATAGTTATAGAAAAGTGCAGCTGTCGTGTGGCTCTATATTCATTAAACATGCTGGCATGCAAAAAATAACTGCAGGGTATAAAGGTACCACCATAAAAAGTTATTTAGTCATATTAATCAGCTTTTATTGAGTATCACTTGCACACAATCTTCTCACTGTGAAAATCAAAATGCCTTGTACAACATTCACATGATTTGACCCTATACAGCATCATTATGATTTACATTTTGTACACCACTACTCACAGTATAGTCAAAGTCGTTTCTCTAGAAGTCCTGAGATGCATGAGATGCAATTTAAAATTGATCCACAGCCACCCACACAGTCATTAACATCATGTTGTCGTTAATTTATCACAAAATGTGAACCAATATTAAACATAGTCCCTCATAAAGTTAGTGTTTATTGAGGTAGTTATGTACATGTAATGTCCAAATATATTTGTCAGCTCAGGATGCTACTTACATGTATATATATATTGTTAAGTCACTATGACAGTTGGGGTTCACTGATTGGATGAACAACTTTTTGCTCTGCCTGGCATTTTGCTAACTCTAGTAACAGTTATATATTCAAACCCTAAATTACATTACGATTTCCTGCAGCGTCAATTCAACCCCCACTTAGGTACGCATGATCTCCAAGTACATGTATGTCCATCATGACATCTCTCCTTTGAGCTTGGCTGATCCCATCTATTGAGATTGCTTCATTATTATTCATATATGCATGGGTTCATTAATATTCATGAGTCAATTTACATCATCTCACAGCAGGAAAAAATTAGAACCCAATAAGATTTTAGCCTTCTTTCTGACTGGTGCTATTCAGTAGAAGGCCACTAGCAAAATGCCAGCCAGTAAGGAAAATGGCGAGAGCCAAATGACTGGATTCCATGCTATATTACAAGATGAAGTGATGTTCTTAGAATGCAAGACAACACTTGACTATCCTACTGTGTAATTACACAAACATCCAACATGTCAGTGCTGTCTGTGATCATTGTAATGACTATTATTAACTGACAATATATATTTATCCTGTCATTCTTAAAGGTCAATGCTGATAACGGTTCACAAAAAAAACCTCAGGAGTATATGTGTTAGTGATAATGTTTACATTATCTTTACACAATGTCTTGGATAGGACAGTCTAGTGATAAAGGAATGTTTTAAAAATCTCGCATAGTCTTTGTGAAGAATGAAGACATACACGTATTATTCCATGCGTAAGCCATAAATATGGAATTTATACCCTAGTCATTCTACATCATGACAACATACATGACGTATATGTATGTCTCGACCATGTCACTGGTTCTGCTGTATTCGAAATATGAGGCAAAAGGTTCAAAACTGCCATTACTTTCCCCAGTTTTTATTTGATATTACTGGCACTGGTATGCTATAATGATGTTATTCTCCAATATTTTTATTCATTCAGCCAGAAAATGCTCGTGACCTACAATGTAAGGGTTTTGTTGCTATACTCGTAGTGACAAAGCCCCTTACGGTACTCATATTTTCCCTGGTTGAACGAAGAAAAATATTGGGGAATAACATCTAAATGTCATTGAACATGTAGAGAGTGATGTATATCTTCACATGTTAGACGTGTACATCAGACCACTTGACCTATAAGAATCACACAAATATCTTAGACCGAACAATAACCAGAGTTAAAATGAATGTTTTAAGTATGCATCTTCACATATACAAAAGGCAATTTTCACCTGTATTCATGCAATATAACATATTGCAAACAGGTACAGAATAAAATGTATATACTTACTACATGTCAAAGTTAATTGTTTTCAACATCTTTATGCACAAACATCTTGGAAAGGACTATTACATGACAATGTATAATACCGTGTTGCCCCTGACAACAATCAATGTCACTTGTTGTGAATGTGAACGTCCTTGTATGTGTGAAAATTTGTATGAAAGCAGTGTAATAACATCTTCAAATGGGTAGGGGTGGTGTTTACAATATCAAGTGTTCACATTTATGAATGTTTTTAACACCATTCTGTAAGTATATCTACCAGTACACAGTGACATCCCTACATACTTAGATATTATCCCAAAATATCTTCCTTCATTCAGCCAAGAAAAATACATTCCCAAGTGACCTAGATAAGTATCGTTAGACAAGTAGTGGCAAACCCTTAGGTCATGAGTATTTTCCAGCTGAATGAAGAGAAATATTGGGGAATAATATAATTATACCTCCTCAAGCATAATTCATTAAAAATTAATGTCAATTTGGAACGTTCTGATTTATATTTTGAGCACCACAGAACCAGTGATGTAGACACGGATTGATGTGACGTAGAATGGCCAGGATACATGTATAAATCCATATTTTCTGTTCAATGACAATAACTTGGCTTGTGCATGGTATAATGCATGTTAAATGTTAGGCACAGGAAGTCAATGACTAGAAGAATTCATTTAGTATACTACAAACCCTTCAAACTCTCACCTGCAATAAGGTAATGAATAAGTCCCCCTTGTGTGGACAGGATGTTTTATTTTCTCTTAACAAGACATTTTCCAAAAAATAAAGTGTTATTTGTGGTGACATAGTGAGATACGAGTATCAAGTGAATGCATTGACACCCATACTGAGTGACTTTGACAGATAAAATCTGTGCATGAGTAAGTGAATGTACATGTATTGTTAGGCTGACATTCTTTAAGTGTATGCTAAAACTGCTCGGCACTGTGCCTTTGACATAAATATGTACATACTTTTTTCTTCTTCTTTTGATGTACATATATATAGCAAGTTTTGTGACTCATCAAAAGTTCAAATTTTCCTACATTGTAACTGTACTGTTGTCTAGAAACTATACATGTGGGCTCATTTCTATGACCTCTTTCTCTCCACATATAGTAAAATGGACAAATACTATATGTACTAAAATTCTAGCTACATTATTTTTTCGAAAATCACAATATCTCTGTCTATGTATCTCTCTATATTTGTACACATGCATGTATCTGTCCATATCCTCTCTCTCTGTGAGAAACTCAATCACCCTCATTCATACAAGTACCTCACTCCATTTTAAGATCTAGCCAATAGCACTATTAAACACTTGCTCTCTTTCCAAGGAATAGCAAAATTAATTAAAAATTGTTTTCAATAAATCACTTTTCCATACTTCTACATAGCACCTTGGCAATGACACAACACATACTGACAGATTGTCTGCTGAGTGTTTTCTTCAAGATCATGAATGAGATGGTCATGTTTTCAAACTGGACAGTATGTCTCAAGTGAGAATCCCTCGCAATTATCCTAAATGGATTTTTTACAGACTGTACATGGAAATGCTGTTGTCCAGAGACTTGACACAACACGTCATAGTTTAATAGCCTATATTCGTGACTTGTGTTATCACGTCAGATCACTGAAGCGTCCTCATGGAATTGAGTTTCCAGTCTCTGTCATCGCTCAGGGTTTCAAATTGTTTTTTTCCATGTTTTTTAGGTCTAGTTGCATTCTGGGAACTGTATTCGTGAAAATGTTGGCTTGATACACATTAGGAAGTATCAAGACAGTGACTTGGATTAAAAATTAGCCCTTAAAGTACAGTAACATGTACAATGTTTAGACAACTTAATGATATACATTAGGGCAGCTGTACTTAATTTGATGTTTCTCATGACCCACCTGATCTTATTTCTATTCTGTCTTTTTCAACAGGCCTATATGGCTTATAAATCAGTCGGTATTGTTCATTCGTTATTGGGCCATACTTCTGACTGTGTCTTCATTGTTTTGTTTTAAATCTTATTGCTTGCCATTTTAACTTTATGTACACACGCTTTTTTTTCGATCATCAGCTTCTGGTTTTGTATAAAGTGTTTTTTCAAGATCTGATTCACTTTTTAATTTAAATTGTCCGAATTTGTTTAATGTTCTTTCTTTCAGTAGTTCCTGTTAAGCGCCTATCAACACTTTTGGGACATATGGTACTATATAAGTGTTTATTTATTATTAGCAGTAGTAGTAGTAGTAGTAGTAGTAGTATTAAAATTAATATTATGAAATAATAATAATCATTATTATTATTATTTAACATCTGGGAAAATAATTTTAAAAACTGACTGCAGTGAAAATACCCTTACACATATGCACTAACTTGCAAATAATCTCTGGTACATAATTGTGTAATAAAAAATCATAAAAATAATGTTCACCATCATGAAAAAAGAGTATTAACAAAAATGACACATTACAGTACATACATCATCATTGCAAACATGGATCAAGAACAACCTAATCAAAGTTGTACCCTGTAGTAACACACAGACAGACACATGTGTAAAAAATACATAATACAAAATTTGACAATTTAATGTAAAAGACATTAACAGAAAAACAAACAAACTATGTAACAAAACAAAATAAAAAGGCAGAAATAAACTGACATGCCTATAAATTTCTGAAATATAATATATTTCCATTTTTATAGTTACAAAAGTTATTACTTTATCTGATAATCTGTCTTAATGTTTGATGGATTACATTATTTCAATATCCGTAAGCAGAAAGATAAGCCTCTAATTTTGACATATATTGGATTATTGAGTAATTTTCTCTTCAGAATTCATTACTTTGTGAAATGACACCACATTTTATACATTAATCAACAATTTTCTGTCAAATCTTAAACAAACAAACGTTATTATTCCGTCCAAAAAAAATGTCATTTTCAAAATTGCAGTGCAGAGCTCGATAATTTCACTCTTCACATGCACTAAATTTTACCTTACATTTAAAGAATGCGAAAGTACTTTCAATTACGGCATCGTTATCCTATCATGTTACATGCATAATTTGCATTTCAATAGCATATTTCGAAAAGAATTATTCTGGATTTCTTTAAATTTATACTGTAATGACTGTGGTTTTAATTCTTCAACTTGCAATTTTGGTGTATGTTGAGTTCTGTTTTAGTTTTTACATTTTATTCCTATAACTAGTTTTCGAAATAAACTTATTATTATATGGTTTCAGTTAATACCTGCTTAAATTCAATTTTCTTATAAATTGTAATATCTGAATCATAACTATTACGATAACAAATGAATATCTTAAATATGAATGATTATTTCTGTAGAAAAAATTCTAAAATGATATGCAACTTTATCAAATAAATTATGAAAATTAAATAAATAATTTATTAGGAAAATATACAGAATTTCAATAACCCATTATTTATGTTTCAAAGAAAAACTGCATCCAAAAACTGTCTAAACTCAGCCTGTGACCCTTTAATTACCTACTATTGTAACAGTAAATGACAATTCTCTGTCAGAAGTAGAACAAGGGTATACTGTTAAATGATATTTAGTACTTTTTTAAATTCATCACAGAGACAACTTCAAAGAAATTCGTAGATTAAAATCGATAATTTACTGATTATATAATTATTCATAATGCTTCATGAAATGTACTGTATTTATTATCATCCACACATCAAATATGTTTTATAATAATCATGTCTACATTAGTACATTACTTACATGTACTTACGGAAATAGCTATAATCCATATATTATAATGCATAAAACAGCTGTTTCTAATCATTGAATTGTACTTGGGGTCAATCCTGTGGGTGCAGCAGTTAAGATTAAACATGGGTTTTCATGCAATGTGTTGCCAGTGAGTTAATTATTCACAAACATGTACACTTCCTTGCAAATATCAGCAACCAACAAAAATGGCAATGTATGAATGTCATAAAATATCATATTAATTTCAGAGGTAAATCAAACAAATTTGTTTTGGTATTTTTAGCTTTTACAGGTACTTGTAATTTACATGTGTTTGCTTCACGCACGGAAATTATTCTTTAGACTATTTACAGTTCCGGTCAATTTAATTCAAACTTATTATAAAAGCCCAATCTTCACATGAAACTAGACAGTCACTTTAATTTTGCTGTTTTTGTACTGAATTAAAACCAGATAAAACAATTTTAGCATTTATTCACAAATAACCATTATTTCTATCATTCCTAGCCAAAATAAATTTGAAACGAGTCAAAAAGTTTTAAAAACACATAAATTTGTGTTTAATAATTTTAGCGGAAAAGTAACATAATTCCCGCATCAGTTTACTAATAAGCATTATTTCTATCATTCCAGTCTAAAATAAAGTTAAAATATGTCAAAAAATATGAAAAAACACAAGTTTTGAATTAAAATAATTTTAGCAGGAAAATAACATGATTCTAGTATCAATTCACTAACAAGTATTATTTCTATGTCAAACCTTAAATTGTAAAAAGTTACAAAAACAACATTTTTTACTGAAATATTTCTGGTGGGAATGCAAGTTAAAGACAATTTTAGCATTAATTCTTTAAGGAAAATTACTTGTATGATTCTGAAAAATATAACTCAACAATATACTTTAAAATAAAGAAGTTATTCAAATTTATTAAATTTTGTGGAAAAGTGTAAACATGAGGTTCTTGCTTTGACTGACACTCATTAACATACAAACATAATACTTTATGCAAATTAAACTTGTTAATATGCAAATGAACAAAGCTCAATTTATAATTATAGTCTTTGCTGTCGTACATTAGTTTACAACATTCTGACAGAAAACATATTGATTTATGCTGGGAATATTCTATCTCAGAGAAACCTTGCCATTTCCTTAGACACTGGCAACAACAAGTTTAATGCACATATTCAGACAAAAATCAATTACTCGATAATTCCTCACAATACTTAATCTCTATCTTTGTTGAAATCGATGGAAATCTTTCAAATCTTCGTAACGTGTAGCACAAATCACTAATATCCTGCATCAGATCTATAATTTCAATGTTCCTGGATTTTTTTCCTCTAATCTGAATTGAAAAGTGATATCACTACAGTATATTTTTGTCTATATTGTAAAGCTTTGACTTTCAACCCGCCATGTTGAATGTTGTATCATGGGAAATGTGATAATAAATACTAATCAAATAGTATTGTAAACAATAATGTTACATTGTTTGTAACCACAAATGATCAATTCATAGTGACCCTGACAATTGTGGGAAGTTTATTTTATCAGTAGCTCCTGATTAGGTATTATGATAACCACAGATAATCCCATTGTCCTTTGCATCTGAGCATGCTCAGTTTGGATTGCAGGTTCCCTACTGACATCACATATGTTTATAACTCACTGTACAACATTGACAAACATGGTGAATTCAATGGCGACACTGTCCAAAATACGACAAGAGAAAGACGAACAATGTGAGATTTTGTTGAACTGAGGTCATGATCTAAACAAAACAAAAATAGGATGTGATATCAATAAACCTAAAAAGAAATACATGAGCGAATAAATCATTTTTAAAAAAAGCTTATTTTAAGAAGATCAAATATTCATGTCTTCATTTTTTTGCAATGTGGCATGTATATTCAAGTATGTGTACATGTACATGAATATGAGTACAAATGTATGTGTGTACATGTGTATGCCATAAGGATATATATATATATTACAATGTAACTTATTCATATGCAGTCCAGGAGTTGGACCAACAAGATCTAAACACTTTTTTCACCTCATCTAAAGATAAAACATTAACTATAAAAAAATGTTGCGATTTTGTTATATTGGTAACACTCTATGAAACTAAAAATGGATTTCATGATGATATTGATCACGAACAGCAAATTACGCGGCGCCATTCTACATATGTGTGTGGTCTTTAGGCCACAATATACTCATACACGAGCTGTAATAAACTGAAGATAAAACATTTCGCTATATTATGTTGCTAATTTGCTGTAGTAGCAACAGTGTATCGAACCAAAAATAGACTTCATAGTCACAAACAGATACATTAAAGACAATATTAAGCTCCGATAAAAGTAGACGATCCTCTCTATCTATAAATCATACATCAATTAAACTTAAGTACAATCTGTGAAATGATATTCTCGTTTATTTCAGCTACAAATAAACTTTACTTTACTGGTGAAATTTAAAACTGCAATCTAATACAACGATTAACACTGCAGTATAAGCACTTTCTCTATGTGCTACATTCATTTATAGTATTCATATCAAGTGTAAAAGTATACTGATCAATTGGTTTATTTACAAGCCGAGAGCATGTGGCCTTTCTAATGTGGTCAATTAGCAAATGAAACAGTATACTTTTACACTTGATATGGATGCTATAAATGATTGTAGTACATACAGAAAATGCTTCACTTTGTTGTGAAATATTGGATATAAGTTTTTGAGACGTCTCAACTTGAGATTGACTATGAAATTTGTAAATAGGATATTACCGACGAAATATAAGACATGATATCAAGTAAGTTAAACAACGCTTACATAATCCCATGTCAAATACCAGATAAATCTGTGAGAAGGAAAATAATTTTCACTCTTGACTGAGACCAGCTTGGTACAGTGTGTAAAAATATAGTTTCTTTTATTTCAATTAGAAATGAATCCAGTAAACAAAAAGGCAGGTGTTATATACTTGTAAGATTGGAGATAAGGATGAAGAGTTTTTAATACTCTTTCATCTACTAGATAAGTCTTTTAAAAACGAAGAGATCTTTTCTTCCTGACTGAAATTAAAACCAAGGTCGTCTCTTTTTTTAATGTAATACTGTCATTCATCCATCAGATATTAAAGTGGTCGTATGGATGAGGATTGGGTATTATTTTAGAATTTTGATTTATAAAACAATTTTATCCTGGCTTCCTGCTTGAGAAATCAATGTGAAGCAACATCTGCGAAGTCCTTGTTTGTAACTCAATCAATTGTGTAAAATGTTTGTTATTGTACATACAAATTAACTTTTTACACAAATTTTAGCTTTTTGTAATGTATTGAGTTACCAACACAGACTTGGTGTATTGTTTCACTTTGATTTCTCAAGTAGGAAGCCACGATAAAATTGATTGATTAATTAAAAATCCAAAATAACTACCCGATCCTCATCCATTTGGCCACTTTAAAGAACATTAAAATGCCTTTCACGTACTACAGATTGAAATTCATATGCTGCTTCAACAGTATAACTTGAAATACTTGAAAGTTTAATCACAGTGACCTTTTTTCCCTTGGGGTATTTGTTTGTACATGTACACAACTAAGTCCAAGTTGAGAGAGAAAGAAGATTAAAATTTTCACAAAATCAAGCTACGACAATAAAGTACCAACCAAGTAATGAAAATTTCTACTCACAGAACTAACAAATTTCTTGGACGCAAATCTCAAACTTTTCTTGATGTCTTGTCAGCATCATCAGGGGTATATTACATTACAATGAGCTATTTTTTTACTCTGAATATTCATTCTTGATAAAACACTCGTCTGAGTAAGTTGTAAAGGAGACTGCTATACGTGTAAACGTGATTTCCTGGTCAAGAATGACATTTATTGGTGCTTGATAAGTTCCATATAATCCTGTCCAATGCCTCATTTTCCACAATTTAATATGCCATGTGTATGGAAAATAGCCTCGGAAGAGAGATTGAGTGTACTTTTAATGATATCCAGTGCAACTATTAATGTCATACTGTACATGCATATAAAGCTAACACAAACAGTGTTGAGCATGAATGCAGCAGTATCTCACTTTACCGCCTTTCTGGCTAATTATTATTACACACACATCTACAACAGATTCATGTAAGTGTACACGTAGGTGCTGTACAATATGATGGATCTATAGATATATAGTATAGATGAAGTGATTAACTCCTACACATCAATACCCATAAGTATAGCTGTCACCAGTGGCAGCCATATTGGATTTATGATTGGTTGCTCGCTATGACTTGTGAACATTCAATTAGGGGCAAGGAGTTTTCACCTAAACGAGCGATGTTCGTTTGTTGAGCTTGTGCGACATTGTGCCATTGTCCCTAAGGAACAGATATAGATCAAAATGTCCTATGGATCGCAATGACTTGCAATTTGAACTGTTCCTTTAAATAATCAACTTATTCATTCCTACATGTATGTCTGCCAGCAAGAACGAGGAAAGGTCACAAGTAGGGCATATCTTTTGATTTCATTGAGAACATGAGGTAGAACATTAATGATAACGTTTTCGTTAAAGGGCAAATCTGTTTCTACTAGGGTTATTTACACAATAACTTGAATAAGGTAGAGTGACGTAAACAGTGTATTTAAGTACAATGTAGCATCCTGAGATGACAAATGTACCATATTTGGACATTATGTAACAGGACCCAATAAACACTTACTTCTTATTGGGCAGAATTCTGGGATTGATTATCATATTAAACACTTTATTGGGCAGAATTCGGGGATTGATTAACATATTAAATACTTACTTCTTATTGGGCAGAAATCGGGGATTGATTAACATATTAAATACTTACTTCTTATTGGGCAGAAATCGGGGATTGATTAACATATTAAATGCTTACTTCTTATTGGGCAGAAATCGGGGATTGATTAACATATTAAATACTTACTTCTTATTGGGCAGAATTCAGGGAGTGATTATCATATTAAACACTTACTTCTTATTGGGCAGAAATCGGGCATTGATTAACATAGACATGTCAACTATTGTATGGATGGCTTTCTTTGAATTTGAATTTCATCTCAACTGTTCATTCCTCTAGACATGGCAAAAGATTCGTAGCCACAGATAGCCTCTAGACTATATAGTTTCACTAACTACGAATTTGATTTTGATTCAAAACTAAAAAAATCCCTTACATCATTACTTTTGAAGACAGACATAAAGACTAAGTTTGGTGCAAACAAAATCAGCCTGATTTCACTTTCATCAAAATAACACACTGAGCCTTGATTTTCCGTAAGCCACTTTAATCCAATTTTCTGCGGAAACTTCAGTAAGCATCTCTTTGTCGGTATGGTAACCATACAAAGCATTCAGCCATTCATGTTAGGATGAGATGACTAAACTCCGTGTGTAAATAGATTCTACCCTGCAGCTACAACTTCAGACATCAGACTGTGGACAACGGAAGCTGATTACAAACAGGGAAAGTAATAAGACACTGAATCAGATTAATAACACTTGACTCAGCATGTTGGAAGTACAGACTTATATTACACTCCATCATTTGATAAGAACAGTTTTATGGCCACTTTACATAATAGTTCACATTCACAAACAAAGTTCCCCTGGCATTTTGTGTACAGTAAAGAGGCCATAAACCTGTTCTTTTCAAACCATGGTAATACAAGTCTATGCTGTTCCAACATGCTGAGCTAAGTGTTACTCAATTCATTTGTTTACTTTCCTTGGTTTGTAACAAACCAATCAGTTTGAGCATACAACTTTAACACAATATCAAATGTTTGTCATTGCTACAAATACAAGCGGATGTTAGAAGTTGAGTAAAAACACAAATCTTGATGTAAATAATTTAGTTTTTCTACTTAAAAAGAAAAAGTAAAACAAAACCAAGTCCGACCTGTAAATCACAAAAAATGTGTGAACACATGAAAGCAAATTACATGTATTTATAAAGCATGGTGAAGTTTTGACTGATAAAAAATGCACATGTACATAGGAAAGCAACAGGAAGTATACAGGAAAGCAACAAGCCCACGCAGACTAGATGTGAGATGTCATTTCTTATCTGTTGATACACAGTTCGTTTTAAAGATTAATCATATGGTAACGTTTTCGTAAAAGGGCAAATCTGTTTCAACCAGGATTACTAATAGTGGTCCTTATGCATTCTAAAATTACAGTGACATCCACATGTCATATACATGTACATGAAAGTACATTTAAAATATGTAAATGTATGTTAATTTATTTTGTGGTTTCGCAAGCTCTTGTCTGAGCAGTGTTATGATTTGTGTTACTTGTACGCATAGGCTTTTTGCCTGTCCGAAGAAAAGCTCAATGCGCATACACAGAACTGCTAACAAAATGAGGGGATACAGAGAAACAAACTGCAATGTACAGTAGTTCTCAAAGACTTATTTTTACTAATTACCAGACTGGTACATTGTGTTCATGTACTTTCAGTCCTTACTTATGTTTGCATTTTGCGTTCCGTTGAAATAAGCAAAAATAACTCTTCAGAGATAATTTCCCAGATTTACATGCAAAGCCTGAGAATTAGTTGGAGTTTTCTTCCACAAAGTAACACCATACGTTTAATTTTCTTTTATTTCTGAGGTGCTAGTACATTAATCGGTTTAATGAAATAATATACTTGTCTAACATACTAATCACGTATTTAATTTTTTTTTTCTCATTTATCTTCCTTTGTAAGTGTGTGACGTGGATTTAAAATCACTGCTTAGACTCTAACTTATAGTACCCTCACAAATTTGTAGTATTGTAACAAATTACTTTTTTCCCTCTTTTACTGTTCGTCTACAATAGTGCATTCTGATTTCTATACAATGTAATCAAACCACGGAAGTACAGAAGCAATTTCTACTGATTGCGCTTTTCAAGAAGGTAATTCAGATGAATTCATTTCAGGCCTATACAGTTCCCCATTTCCCTTTGCTCACCTCATGGTTAACACTTTAATAGCATTATATAGACCAGAGTGACCTTATACCTTTATACATGTACAATGTACTTCTAATTATTGGAGTTAAAGCTACACTACATGTACATTAAGACTGCACTACATTACGGCTGTACTACAGTACATTAAGACTGCACTACATTAAGTCTGCACTACAGTACATTAAGACTGCACTACATTAAGTCTGCACTACAGTACATTAAGACTGCACTACATTAAAGCTGCACTACATTAAGGCTGCACTACATTAAGACTGCACTACATTAAGTCTGCACTACAGTACATTAAGACTGCACTACATTAAAGCTGCACTACATTAAGTCTGCACTACATTAAGTCTGCACTACAGTACATTAAGACTGCACTATATTAAGTCTGCACTACATTAAGACTGCACTACATTAAGACTGCACTACATTAAAACTGCACTACATTAAAGCTGCACTACATTAAAACTGCACTACAGTACAATAAGACTGCACTACATTGAGGCTGCACTACAGTACAATAAGACTGCACTACATTGAGGCTGCACTACAGTACAATAAGACTGCACTACATTAAGTCTGCACTACATTGAGGCTGCACTACAGTACAATAAGACTGTACTACAATAAGACTGCACTACATTAAGGCTGCACTACAGTACAATAAGACTGCACTACATTAAGGCTGCACTACAGTACAATAAGACTGCACTACAGTACAATAAGACTGTACTACAATAAGACTGCACTACATTAAGGCTGCACTACAGTACAATACATTAAGACTGCAATACATTAAGTCTGCACTATAGTACATTAAAGTTGCACTAAATTAAGACTGTACTACATTAAGGCTGCACTACACTACATTAAGGCTGCACTACAGTACATTAAGTCTGCACTACATTAAAGCTGCACTACACTACATTAAGTCTGTACTACACTACATTAAGGCTGCACTACACTACATTAAGACTACTACATTAAGGCTGCACTACAGTACATTAAGTCTGCACTACATTAAGGCTGCACTACACTACATTAAGTCTGCACTACATTAAGTCTGCACTACATTAAGGCTGCACTACACTACATTAAGTCTGCACTATAGTACATTAAGGCTGCACTACACTACATTAAGTCTGCACTACAGTACATTAAGGCTGCACTACACTACATTAAGACTGCACTATAGTACATTAAGTCTGCACTACATTAAGGCTGCACTACACTACATTAAGACTACTACATTAAGGCTGCACTACACTACATTAAGTCTGCACTACATTAAGTCTGCACTACATTAAGGCTGCACTACACTACATTAAGTCTGCACTATAGTACATTAAGTCTGCACTACAGTACATTAAGGCTGCACTACACTACATTAAGACTGCACTATAGTACATTAAGTCTGCACTACATTAAGGCTGCACTACACTACATTAAGTCTGCACTACAGTACATTAAGTCTGCACTACATTAAGTCTGCACTACAGTACATTAAGTCTGCACTACATTAAGGCTGCACTACACTACATTAAGTCTGCACTACAGTACATTAAGTCTGCACTACACTACATTAAGTTTGCACTATAGTACATTAAAGCTGCACTAGCTGTAACTGGAATACTATTTTCGTTCAAAAAAAAATTATCAAAGAAATATTGAAGTTGCAGTGCATCTTGACATAGCATAGTAATAATAAATATACTATACAATATGTAAGTATAAGTAAATTGACCCAGCCTAGAACCTCGATAAACCATTTTCTTTACAAGCCTTCCTTATCCAAATTTTTGGCAATTTGTCATACTTAACGTTATGCCACTGGTATTATTGCCAATATTTCATAAGTCTGGTTGTGATACATGTATGAGGTAATCTTGTGAATTAAATGTATTGCAAAAACAGGTCGGCTTGGGACTTAACCCCAGTGATGACTCAAATCAGTCTAGTACAGTACAAAAGCCATATGGTTATTACTTCACTTTGTGGTTCACATCCTCACAAACCATACCTTATGTTTCTTAAGTGACACATTAAAAAAAAGCATTTTTTGATGTTTTGCTGTAAAAGAGACTGTGGTTTACTACAATGACGGTTCAAGACATTATGTATATATAGTGAGTGGATGCATACAAATGTATAAGCAGAAACAACAATAATTGAACAAATCTCTTAGTCAACTCAAAATTGTTCTTAGTTGAAAATATGACAGCTTATTTTTCAAAATTTATGTTTCAAAATTATACTTGAATTCTCAGTACAGTTTGTACCAGGTCCTGCAATAGGATTCTACCACCTATATATATTTGTCATTAAAAAAAACTATTTGATTTCTTGTCCTCATCATAACTTCCACTCCACATGCTACACATTGGCGAGTGTGAGAGTAAGTCAACCGTCTTGTTCTATTCTGACCCGAGTCTAAGCATAGTATTGCAGGTACTGAGAATTGAGGCCATAACGCAAGTAAATTAACAATATGCGATGAACAGCAATGTTATTGTGCAAATTCTAAACTATAATTTCAAACTTTGAATTGTTATTTTGTAAAATTATGACAGCGAGATATTAGTTCATCATACAGCTCATGATTAAACAGAAACGTGGCCACCAAACACCATTCTACCAAACCAGAGCTGTTATTTCATCCGCGACACTGCAAAATAACATTCTCACAAACCAGAGCTGTTATTTCATCCGCGACACAGTAGGGGTAAGATGATGTTGTTTATATTTGTAATGAGTGGTTTGTGGGAAGCCTGTTTCTTATCTATCTAAATCATTCTTAGGAAACATAAAATGTGTATGATAATACATTTGATAGAGCTGTTTTGACCATGTTTTGACTATCGCGGGAATTTAGCACGTAATAATGATATGCAAATGTCCAACTCATCCTCCAGTCTGTTTAAACTAAGATCACACAGGGACACTAGGACGTCATCATGTTTATATGACCCCTGTGGGAGGGAGCACAGAATTATGTATGATCATTGGGAACCTTGACTAGACTGGAAGTAGAGTAATGGAGTACATTGTAGTACGGAATACATTCCCTATAGGACCTAGACTAACCTTGGTGCAGCTCTAACATAATGCATTCAAATATCAATTTTCAAATTTCAATCTGCACTTCCCGACTTCAAAATATCACTGCGTGAAAACACGAATGTGGGTCATTACATACGATTATTGGTTCAATATTTGACAAATTTGTGGCCATCATATACTTAAATTTATAATATCGTATTAAACACCCACACACGTTAGCTTCCTGCTACATGACGACATGTTATTACGAATAGTTTATGGTTCAAGACTAGACCGAATTGAGGTCATCAGTAATCGGTTTTGACTCCTCTGGCTAATTGATTTTGTATGTAAACCTCACCTTGAAAAGACCCAATTACAGTGTTTAGAATCTAGATCTTGCCTAGCAATATAGTTCTGCTATTACTAGCAATGAGTTTCTAGTACATGACTTATAAATGCATTGCACATATATTCAATAGGCTTTTGATGCTTAGTTCTTTGCATGGTGATAAGCCACGCTGTTTTTTTAAATCCGCTTGCGATATAAAAATAGTTGTATTCATTCATACTTTAAAGGAAGGTCTTCTTGGCCATCTAATCCTTCTTAAGTCAGAGTTAATCAGAACCAAGTGATTCCAACTGGGACTGACACCAAAATTCAATTTGTCCAATTGTGGAAGGAATTTGCTCGGAGCTTAGGTCTGCTTCATTTTGGTAATTCCTTAGGTAGATAAAAGAAGTGAGCTTGTTTGTGGTGAATTACAGCTGTGCTTTTCCCAGGAAACAACTTTGATAATATTCACAGTTATCAGACATTTTCCTTTTTAGAAGAACAGCGAGGAGGTAACAGCTACCTGACATGACTTCAGGCTCTCTAAAAGGGTTTTTGCTTTCAAAATTACAAAATCAATGTAACTGAATTTAATAAATTTCCTTTCTCCCCAGGACTAAATACCTTTGGAAATATACTAAAGATGTAACACAATTAAGCATAGAAGACACAGAATACACTGTGATTATCTGTGAGACAGGCACATTGACATGGAGATTCTGAACAAACCTTGGTGAGAAGACTTTCACTGATGTACTTACACGAATACAACCCGCGAAAAAATACCGCTGCATTTGCTTGAATGAAGTGAGGGGAAGACTTCGCAAAATTAGGTAAAGACAACAATACAACTGATACAAAATAACAGTAGGCGCCTTTGATGTAGATTTTTGCAGTGTTTTTTTCAGTTTTCAATCTGTGGAAGTTATAATGTAATATTGACAGTTGTACTCAATCTTATAATGTGTATTTTGGCATGGGATCCAAGCTCCTGTGGTATTTTTGCTTTGCCTATTGCATTGTATATCTTTATCTTTGTATGCTTACCACAAACAAGCAAACCCATCAGTGTTTTTCCCACCGGTTGAATGAGTAGAGAGGCTATCTGTACTGTAGATTCAAATCTGTTTTCACCTCTAGCTTAAAGAGGTCCTGAGATGAATAATGTCAAATTGAAATGAAGCCACCCACACTTGCATCATGATTTCTTAATCAAACACATCATTTTGCATAATGATAGGTAACTTAGTGTTTATTTACATAATTTCCAAATATGCTATTTCTCAGCTTAGGGACTACTTACAGGTATACACTGTTTACATCATTCTAACTCATGGGGTGTTTACTCATTTACATGAACAACTTCTGGTTCATGATTTCTCATACAGCTAGACAGGGTGAAGAGAGATCTGAGAATTGAAGCCACAGATAGCATCAAGACTACAAATCCCAGCGAGAAGACTTATAATTAAGCAATAAACCACCCCCCTGGGGATGGTATACCAAGAGGTTTTGACCAGTGAACGAAATATATGCACGAGCGATAGCGAGTGCATATATTGAGTTCACTGGTCAAAACCAAGTGGTATACCATTCCCAGGGGGTGGTTTATCACTATTATATTATACCAGTATATTGAAAATATCGGAAACAAGATAAGACACAACATTTTCTGGTTTCATTTGCGCCCCATCCCTGCACGGACTACAACGTTCTAGACAAACAGTGAACATCAAAATTTGGATGCGTGCCAACTGTGCATTATCGCTCATTTTAGACGTGCTAGTTCAATGTCTAGACCAATCAGATCTCTCGATTTGCGCCATCAATATACTGGTGTAATATAATCAGTGATATATTACTTTTGGTAGTTTCCTTATAGCTGTTAATATTAAAGATGAACATATGGTAATATCACACGATGTCACACAAGTTCAATATACATTACTTTGTTCATATACATGTACATGTAGAAGGAGGGGGTTTGATGTCAATGGCAATGCGATTGCTGAACTTCACTTTCGCACTTCTCATAAAATTTTCACCTTTCAATGATAACTTCACGTTCTGCATTTACTACTCTGAGATGTTGATAAGTTGGTTGAAATTAACTACTAATGTGTAATGTAATGTACAGTGCTGGGTTTTCCCTTGCACATGTACAAGTCAGTCCACTGTTCTACATTCCTTGCACATAATGCTACGGAATCTAACCTCAATCTCTATTCCTGCAGCCCTTAAACCCCCTAAGCTTGAATACTTGTAAATGTATGATTGTCTAATGTACAGTCAGTCAGTACACTGTTCTACATCCTTGCACGTTAAGACGTAAAGTTTTATGAGTATGGTATTTGTAGTATTCACAGCCTACATATCAAATTATACTGATTTATCCATCGTTAAGTCAACGCTAACAAGTTAACTGCTATATTATACCGCATAACACACGCCTTGAGTCAGAGTGAAAACTGAAAGCAGTTATCTTAGGTTTTATTACACATGGCTGTGAGGACAATATGTGGCTGTCATGTGCCTCTGGATGTACACTTAAAATGATTACATCACCACACAGTTGTACCCATCATCTATTTTATGTGTTAATGTCAGTACTTTTTGTGCCTGTTGATGTACACATAAAATGATTACATCATCAAACAGTTATACTTGTCATCTATTTCATGTCGCTTTGAATGTACACATAAAATGATTACATCATCACACATTTATACCCTGTCATTTATGTGTTAATGTCAGTACTTTTTGTGCCTTTGGATGTACACATAAAATGATTACATCATTACACAGTTATACCCTGTCATCTATGTGTTAATGTCAGTACTTTTTGTGCCTCTGGATGTACACATAAAATGATTACATCATCACACAGTTATACCCTGTCATCTATTTTGTGTGTTAATGTTGGCACTTTTTGTGCCTCTTGAATGTACACATAAAATGAGTACATCATCAAAGATTTATATCCCTCTTATCTATTCAATTTGTTTATGTCATCAGTTTTTGTGTCTCTTTATTTACACTTACACATAAAATGATTACATCATCAAATATTTATACCCTGTCATCCATTTTACAAAATGTACACGCTTATGTCACCAATTTCTGTATCATTGATTTACACTTACACTTTATTATAAAATATCTTTACTCAGGGTAGCATTACAAACAACGCAAAGCACTGAAGGGTCGGCTTCTTTCCATTGAAGCCCTCATATACATGATTACATGTATTAGCATACCACTTCCAGTTTGTGTATCAAAACATTGTTGTTCTGTATAACATACTTTCAATTTTGAATGCGGATATTTCCACCATAGAAATACATCACCAGGACACGTATCATTGCCTCTGAATTGACGGTCTGTAGAACCAATTCATCTGGAAAATTTACCCAGGAAAAGCTATTCTTAGGAAATATTGCAGCATGATCTTTTGTAGCTCTCTGTCGTGATACGGAGTGGTTGTGACAGGAAACACTATAAATCATTTCTATATGTCAGGTTAATGACAGCGTGATCATGACATGAAAACTGTAAAACTGGTACTGAAAGTGAGGGTTCCAAGTATTCAACAAATTATATTGCATATATATGTTGTGTGTGTATGTGTTTATGTATATATTTATCACATAAACTATTATTAATTAGGTGAGAGAATTCTAAGTATATAACAAATGACTAAAATCTACCTGAGTTCCCCTGTCATTTTACTAGGGTTCCCTACCACTGTTTGCTAAGGGGTAATTTGGTAAAATCTACCTGAGTTCCCCTGTCATTTTACTAGGGTTCCCTACCACCATTTGTTAATGTTAAGGGGTAAGTTGGTAAAATCTACCTGAGTTCCCGTCATTTTAGTCGGGTTCCCTACCACTGTTTGTGCATGGTATAATGTTATTATATATTTCTGGTGAATATATAAATTTCTGAATCAAGCAAAGAGGATTCTTATGATAAGCTACGGTAAGCCTGGTATGACCTGAACCAAAGTAATCATTTACTATATCTCTGTACTACTGTGATAAAGATCTGAAAATTGAGTAATAAATCTCTTGAAATTCATATAATGTAGTATATTTCTAGTGAAAATTTATCAAAATTACGAACACAGAAAATGAAGTCATTGCTGCATGAACCAAACACTGTAATTCACTCATTTAATCTTGATAATGTTTATTGACAAAGATCTGAAAATTGAGTAATAAAGCTCGTAAAATTTATAATTTCTAGTGAAAATTTATCGAAATTAAGAATACAGGAAACAAAATCATTGCTACGTGAACCAAACACACTGTATTTCATGATTTTCTTGATACAGTTCTGTGACAAAGATCTGAAAATTGAGTAATAAAGGTCGTAAAATTTATATGATGTTGTAGATTTCTAGTGAAAATTTATCGAAATTACGAATACAGAAAACAAAATCATTGCTGCATGAACCAAACACACTATATTTCACTTGCTTAATCTTGATACAGTTCAGTGACAAAGATCTGAAAATTGAGTAATAAATCTCGTAAAATTTATATGATGTTGTAGATTTCTAGTGAAAATTTATCGAAATCATGAAGAAAACAAAATCATTGCTGCATGAACCAAACACACTGTATTTCAATCGTTTAGTCTTGATATAGTTCGGTGACAAAGATCTGAAAATTGAGTAATAAAGCTCATAAAATTTATATAATGTTGTAGATTTCTAGTGAAAATTTATTGAAATTACAAATACAGAAAGCAAAATCATTGCTGCATGAACCAAACACACGGTATTTCACTCACTTAATCTTGATACAGTTCGGTGACAAAGATCTGAAAATTGAGTAATAAAGCTCATAAAATTTATATAATGTTGTAGATTTCTAGTGAAAATTTATCGAAATTACGAATACAGAAAACAAAATCATTGCTGCATGAACCAAACACACTCACATACTGTATTTCACTTGTTTAATCTTGATAATGCTTATTGACAAAGATCTGAAAATAGACCTATAAATTTCGTAACATTTAAATAAGGAAGTACATTTGTAGATGTGAAGAATTATGAGCAGTCCGATATTTTGGAGATTGTTTTTTATCCTTGGATGGAAAGCAATTGAAAGTGTATTTATTTAAGATTGTTTCCATAAACTATTCTTTATCTATACTTCATATCGACTAATTCCAATCTTACACTAGTCTGACCTTAATCACTACATAGTATTACACAACAATCGTCACATAAATCACTAGATTTGCTAGGGGCAGTCTGAACAGCGAGGGATAAATCAAACCAAAGTTATTCTATTCCTTCTGTGTGTCACATTCTTTACATCCCTGCTTATTTTTTGCTCTTTTTTTTTTTTTTTTTTGCTTTTCTTTATTTGTTTTATTTCATAAGAAAGAAAAAAGGAATACATAACAAAACAAAACTTAAGACTAATACAGACAACCAGAATGTCAAAATAAGTAATTATAATATGTTTACCATCCCTGCGTTTTTAACTCGACTTTGTGTGACAGTCTACGAGATAAATTGATCCAAAGTTATTTTACTCCTTCTGTATTAAGTCTTTAATATCCCTTCTTTATTAACTCAACTTTTTGCAACATTCTATGATGAGATTACTTTACTACTTCTGAAATATATATTTTTTTACATCCGTTTTTTTAATTCAACTTCTTGCAACAATCTATGATGAAATTATTTTACTACTTCTGTATTAAGTCTTTAATATCCCTTCTTTATTAATTCAACTTTTTGCAACATTCTATGATGAGATTATTTTACTACTTCTGAAATATATGTTTTTTTACATCCCTGTTTTTTTAATTCAACTTGCAACAATCTATGATGAAATTATTTTACCCCTTCTGTAATGCGTTTTTACATCCTTTCTTAAACTAAACTTTTTGGTACAATCCACGAAAGTTATTCAGTTTCTTCGGCTACTAAGTATGTTTTGTTTACATTCAAGTTTTTTTTAGTCAACATATCAGGGAAGTCCACACACCTATAGAAAAATTTACCCAAAGGTTATTCTATTCCTGGTGCAATTACAATGTTTTTCACATCCTTGCCTTTCTAAATCAACTCTTTCAGCTGTCCGTCTAACTCTAAAGCTAAAAACAAATCAACCCAAAGTTACTCTATACTTTCTGTGCTATAACTGTAGCCTGTTTACGGCACTATCAAGATACATCATTAGCCCTTGTAATCTCCACTTGTAATGATGGTTAATGTAGTAATACCCCTAAAAGTCGCTATCAAAAACATGTACAACGTATGTTAAATTTACATATTAATCACATGTAAATAACATGTAGATCATCACATGTCCACTACATCATTACATGTCATGATGTTGCTTTGCCCACACTTAGCAACACATGTACATTCGCATAATTTGCCCATGAATAATAATAGTCTGATACGTTGTCATGGATGAAGGGATTGCTCGCTATCATCTACCAGGCTATTGGGCGAAACATTTTCAAGTCATTCTTATCAGTTTTGACAATGTAATCACGACAAACGTAGAAGATGACCAGTTAATGATGTAACAATGTATCTTGACAGTGCCGTGAACAGGCTGATACTACTGAATCAAACCTGAAATCCAGCATACGATAGAACTGACATCCCCTTTTAGTTTCAATAACGTCAGAAATTATCATTTAAGTGGAAACATACAGTAGTACAATTTGGTAACATAATAACTGAATTACAGAAATTGAGTTATGTATAAGGTTTAATAAGATACTAGTGGCTATGCATACGATAACATGAGAACTACAACCCATGAAAAAATACCGATGCATTTATTTGCTCATGGTAAGCGGGAATGAATCGGCTTTGAATCTGAAGATCTTGCAGCTCACGTCTAGTCAAAAGGATTATATTCAGGTGAAAATCTAGCTTGACCCCATGATGTGAACAGTATGATATATACTAGTAACCTAAGGGGTCATAGACTTGCTTGCATGCAAAGACATTAATACTGTAATGTACAAGTAGTGTCATTAACACATTTAAGCATACATACCACATGAGCCAGGACCCCATAACTAGAAGTTAACTTGATATACATGTATGTTCTTTTTCCCACTGTAAATTTCCATGTAGAAAAAAATAGTAAGCTTTTTAATTAATTATAAATCCACAATAAATACCCATTTGTCATCCATATGTCCCCTTTAACACTGTTTTAAGAGTGCAAAAGTAGAACAGTCCTGATAAATAAATTCAATCCTGATGTTTCAAATCAATATTCTTCCTCATAGGATATCAAACCAAGATATATAGTAGGTCATCACCTGACTGTATTAGCAATGTTTTAAATGTATGACAATGTTATTCTGATATCATTTATTCTCAGGAGTAATATTTCCATTGACCCAGAAAAGGTATCAGGCTATAGTATTGCTAGTAATTTTATGAAGACAGTAATATTTATTATTTTGATTCAGACCAAATTGACAGTATAAATCTGTAAACGCAGCCATTATTTGTTCTCATTAACAATTCATTTTTATTTTCAAAAGTTGGATAATATTTCCAGTTTTTGTGGAGACATAGAGCATCCTAAAATTTATATAAAGAGCCTCAGTCATTTTAAAAACATAAGGAGAATTTTGGTGTTCTATGTCTGTTTTCAAGGAAATTGAGTTTTGTACATTGTCCCACAAAAATGAACACACTATTCGGCAGCCATATTGGTGGTTTATTAAATTATATAATTTTGACCTATATTTCAAATATTTTGTACACTGACCTCTTATTATTTTCATTATTTTAACTGAGAGTGGTTCTAATTTTTTTCAACAAAGTACATGAGACTCATTTCACAGATGTAGACAATAATGAATATTCATGACTTCTAAGTGCTTATCCCCTTCATTGTATATAACATATCATGAATATTCATTGTTCAACCATGAATATATTACTTTTGCTGACTCCCATTCTGCATTAGCACACAGCAAAATTACTGTATAACGGTATACAGGCACAAGATCAACATAACTCCTAAGAGTTTACATGTACCTGTACATGTATTCCCTTCATTGTAAAAAATCTCATGAATATTCAATGTTCAACCATGAATAAATTTCTGTTGACTCTCATGAGGCATTAGCTCACAGCAAAGATATCAATCAATCAAAGGCATAAGATCAACTTGATGTCTGAAATTGCAAGTAATTGTAGGTGATGTAAAATCATGAAATGACTCGCCAGAACATATAGTTCAAAGGAGCACAAGCTGACTTTATGTGTATGTGGGCGTAGTTTTTGCTGCATATGTAAAAGGTATTCATGTATTGTACTTATTGAAGCACACTTCACCAGCACTTGTAATTGACTGAACTCAATCCTGGTATCAAGGTATAACCCATAAATGATCCGATGATATATTTTATCGTACGTATCAATAAATGTTCATGAAATCCATACTATGCAATCAGCTGTTCTAACCATACCAGAAGATAATTGTTATGTTATAGAAGACATGCATTGACATTATATTATACTGTAATGTGGTTTCATTTATGTATTTTCACTTTGAGTAAAAAGATTATAAACTCAGCTTGTGCCCCTTTAAAGAAAATGTCTTTATTTCCTGTAGTGGTATTCCCCTTTAATACTTATTATCTTGACTAAAACCATGCACTTCATTCATATTTCAAATATATTTGTCAATTATATACATATCAGTCAGTTACCTGATGTACTATTCCACAATATAAAAGGATTAGATTGATTTTTCATGCAGTGAATTTTATAGCACCATACGTTTCCCATTTCTATGATTCAATACATCGTAACCGTGACAACTAAAGTATTAACTACTTGCTAACGAGAATGCAGACAATATCATATAAGACAGTAAGTACTAGATAAATACTTGTCAGTGTCGATAGAAATACACAAAAGATTACACTTGTCGTACTTATCAAAATTCAGCAAAATGAAAAGAAGAAACGATAATATTTATCATGTGTACATTTGTATAAGTGATAATGTGTACAATGTGTACACATTCATGTAATATTGCATACGTATACATGATGCATACCTAATATTACATTTATATATATATGATGTATGTGTGTACATACATGTACAAGTCATGTAATATTGGGTATTTGCACTACAGTGTATATATAGTATTGTAAAAATTGTGTTTGTACCATACTCAAGCCAAGATATTGTCTTTGAACAGAAAATATGGATATATACCCTGGTTGTTTTACATCACAACAACTCATTTCTACGACACTGGTTTTGCGATGCTTGAAATATGTGGCCGTACTTTCACAAGCATAAATCAGTTAACTTTAAGGGAAGGATCAAAGCTCATCATTAACTCATCACTAACAATGTCTACTGTAATTACAACCCATAACACCTAAGTAAAACATTTTCTGTATGTACCAAAATCATTCATAGCATCCATACAACCCATAACACCAAAGTAAAGCATTTTCTGTATGTACCACAATCATTTAATAGCATCCATACAACCTATAACACCAAAGTAAAGCATTTTCTGTATGTACCACAATGTTTATAGAATCCATATCAAGTACAACCCATAACACCAAAGTAAAACATTTTCTGTATGTACCACAATAGCATCCATACAACCCATAACACCAAAGTAAAGCATTTTCTGATGTACCACAATGTTTATAGAATCCATATCAAGTACAACCCATAACACCAAAGTAAAACATTTTCTGTATGTACCACAATAGCATCCATACAACCCATAACACCAAAGTAAAACATTTTCTGTGTGTACCATAATTATTTATAGCATCCATACAACCCATAACACCAAAGTAAAGCATTTTCTGTATGTACCACAATCATTTAATAGCATCCATACAACCCATAACACCAAAGTAAAGCATATTCTGTATGTACCACAATCATTTATACATGTAGCAGCCATATCAAGTCTAAAAGTACATTGTATATTGTTTCATTTGCTAATTGACCACATTAGAAAGGTCACATGCTGGGCTTGTAAAGAAACAGTATACTTTTACACTTGATATGAATGCTATAAACGAGTGTAGCACATAGAGAAAGTGCTTTACTTCAGTGTTACCCGTTGTATAATTATAACCTGCGGCGTGGCTTTGTGGTAAAGATTCTCACTGTCACTCTGGTCTCACATCGTTACATGCTTAAAGTACAGCTAGGTTTTTATACATGTATGTATTAACCATACAGCACCAGATTAATGATGTAATTTATCACTCATCCCCCTATAAGCTGTACGAAGACTTTCACCTGTAATAGTAAAGTAAATGTAACTCATTTTATTTCACCTTCAGCTATGTCTGGATAAAGACTGCCTGCGATACAATATGGCTTCAAAGTATATTTTTTAAATAATTTAATGCCAAAATCCTCTTCACCACAGTAGACATACTGAAAGGAGAACGTAATAATTGTATCTAACTCTGGCCTACATGTATAGAATTTCATCTAATTCTTTTGTGGGTACAATTTGAGTTAATGCAACTCTAGCTTTAACAGGAGTATTATTTTTTCAGATCAGAAAACCACTGTGACAGTATTTTCAATGAAAATTGTTAAATAACCTGTTTTGAATATTAATTCACAAATACATATTTTTTAAGTTATTTTAGTCGACAATAAAGTCGAAAATATGTTGAAAATTTTTTCGGTCAAAGCATTTTGAAGGAAAGTCATACATATTACCATCAATTCACATATACATATTTTTTCTATAACAGTTGAAAATACAGTTCAAATTTGTTCCAAGATTTACAGACAAACAAGAATTTTGGTAAAGAATTCAGGTGAGAAAGTCATCCATAGTAAATCTTGGCATCTAAAGAAATATTTCCAGTCTAAAAAATACAAGTTGAAATGTGTCAAGAATAGTACACAAAAAACAAATTTTTATTCAATAATATTGACAGGAAAGTGACACTTTTATCACCAATTCACAAATAAATATCATTTCTATCTTTCCAATCTAAAATTAAGTTGAAATGTGGCAAAAAATTTAAGAGATACGACAAATTGTCCAAAATATTTTGATGGCAAAATGCTTGAAGAAGTGTGTGACTGACTTGTTCTGATAAAAGACACATTAAACATACATATAGGTTCTGGGTAATGTCAATCATTCAGATTTACATCCAGATTAGTTCCAGGGCATTTCTCTAAATTTCCGGAATGTTAATACGACAGACTACTAGATAAGCACAATCAAACCAGAAATTACAATTGGACATACAAATGAGGGTGTTGACCCCATTTTGTAGTCTGCATCTTATGCAAGCAATCTTATAAAGCTTCATTTATGACAAACTGAAAGGCAAACTTTTGCTTTATACTGTGAATATAGTCAGCTATTTTAGCAAAGCTAGAAAATTAGCAAGAGACGAATATTTCACATTTTGTTTTGACAGATAGTAAATCTAGCTCTGCCTTCATTACACAGAGTGGTAGATTTAGAATAGTGGTTCTATTTTCAACCAGACTTTATTTTTAACATTGTTTCAGCTGTTACGTTAAATAAGTTAAAATAAACCTTGAATGCAAATGAACACATCACAGTGCTGTGGAGGAAAGAAAATTATGAAACATCTAGAATTTTTATTGAAGACTATTCGTTATTTATTTTGCTGGATATCAAAATGGCTGAAATAATAAAATGTCTCCTTGATGATGATCCAAAACACACTGCACAAGACACAGTAATTCACAAAATTAGTCTCCAAAAACTAGTTTATCACAAAAAATTTCTATTTGTGAAAATATATAGGTTTGAGGTATGTTTTGATTAAAACGTCATTCAGAACCAAATTAACTGTTTCTTTGCATAGCTAAAAAAACAATGAAAGTAAAATTCAAAATCAGTTATTTTAATTGATTAAAAATCCAAAATAAATACCCATTTGTCATCCATATGGCAACTATGAGATGAAAAATACACAATATAGCTGTGATACAGTTATATTACGATAATTGTCACGATATATTAAACAGTCCTGTGCTATTTATATTTGGTGATAATTTGACAATTTTACATCAAAGCACGATAACTCTTATGAGGATATCTATTAAAAGTATAAAGGATAATGTTATCACGATACACTTAATACTTTCTGTATTTGCATCCATCAAATTCTACAACACTCACATAATGTTATCACGACAATCTCAATAATTTGTGTATATTTATTTCCATCTCTTGATAAAATTGTACGGTATTATGAGACTTACTTAATATCATCACGACAAAACTTAATGATTTGTGTATAATCGCTTCACGATCTCATGATAAAATTGTACAACAATCACGTAATGTTGTCATGACAAAATTCCATCTCAGGCTTATAAAAAAAATTGTGTGGTTCTGATTACGCTCAATTTTAGAATAGGTGGGGTAGGTAGATTTTTTATTATTAATAATATTATTATTATTATTATCTTTTTTTCATGTGCTAGTGTCTAGTTCAGGTTTTCCATTGTTTTCCAAATGATCTCTGTGTTACTTATTCTTCTATTCAGATGTACAGCCATTACAGATTGGAAGAACAGTTTTATATTGTCTTTTTAAGTTGATTCACTATTATACAAGACTTCATAATTTTCGCGATTTTATTATTTTTTTCTCGATAAAGTAAAAAAAAGTTTAGGGTCGGCAGTGAAAAACTGGGTGAGGCTGGGTAACCGGAACCAAACAATTATTTAATTTTAGGCCTCCTGATAAAATTGTACTCACTGACGTTGTCACGACAAACTCAATGATTTGTGTAATATATTTATTTCTACTTCATAACTGATAAATCCTACATTATTACACCATCCATTGCCAAGGAATTATGGAAATTTTCTGAAGAAGCCTTCATGATCTTATAATCAGTTGTTGTCACGACAACCATTTATGCTTCATATAGAAAAATTTCAATCCATACTACATGTAAACTTATGTTAACGTCTTTATAATATGGATAGACACAACTCATGTATATAGAGTACTGTTTATTTTGTTTGTTTGAATGAAAACAAACCACAAGGGATATGTCTAGGTTGTACATGTACCAGCCTGGTGTTTTGTTATTGTCCTTTTGAATAGATGTTTGATTGGTTGCTTGATCTATAACCTTTTAACCCATACACAGTTTGACATGCTGTGTGAGTGTAACTCTGGCGTACTCAGGGTATTTGTATTAAGTGCTTGTAGTGTTCTCTGCTACCATGTTTTCACGAGCGTAGCAAAGTGAAAGTACAGCAGAAAACACTACAAGTGCAAGTTCAAGTGCAAACACCCCTGAGCACCCACACTGGAAGTCATGGCATGGGCTTCTGTTATTATTACATAATTGTATATTGGAATACAAAACGGCAAATTTCCGTAAAAAAAAATTATACTCTCCGATCACGCACTTTCATTTACACTGAATGATCATATCCCCATTTGCACATCATTGGCATGCAGGTATGCAATAATGTCGGTATTGCCCTGCAGTGTAAATACCACTAGTATGCACACACAACAGTGCAAGTAATATTTGGTACATTTGTAATTATGTACATTAAATGGTTTTGCCCCTCAATATCTTGCTGAACATATCATACATAGTTAGCAACCCTAAATAACAAGATCTTTGCAATCAAGTCATCATATCATATCATATTTTCATCATTTCAGACTAAAATTGGTGTCAAAAAGTGACAGAAAAATTAAACTTTTGTTCAACTAATATTGGCAGGAAAACATATGATACATAATTTTGGCAATTACACTATATGTAATCTCCATATACATGGGTGTTCACTTAATCACCATACGTGATCTATACTGAAAAAATATGAAGCTTTACTGACAGCTGAGGCCAGATGTTTTTGACAGACAGTGTGATAATATCAGTGAAGCATGATACAGAAACAGTGTCATGAGAATACACTATTGCTTGTAGCTAGATTCAAAGCCTGTTTTTTGAAAGTGTGAAATATTTTATTTCTGGATAATACTGTTGGGGTTTGACAACAGATACAGTACAGCCCAAACGCAGCTTTCCGAATAACTAACCCTGCACTAACGACGGGCTAACCCGATGTTAACGCTACATTCACAATGGAGTGTTTAATGCAGTGGCGCAACACAAAAGACTTCAGGCGCTAACGCAACATATGACAGAATGCAAACATTAGTTTTCAGGGTGGTGGATTTGTAGATCGGGGCATGTGCATGTAAGTTAAACATATATATGTATATTAAAAGCTATAACTTCACACTGATGTCTCATCTATCAGCATCAGCCAGGATGCATTTATTTACTACCAACTGTGGGCTGTCGTCACATGCCTTGCTTAGCACTTGCGCGTTCCCGCAAATAGTTGGAATCGGTGGTGAAAGGGTTAAGACACATAAAACAAGTTGTTTTGGAGTTGGAATGATAAGACTGGGATCTAAATACATGCATATGGACTTAGATGTGCCTGCTATAAATGTATGTTATAATAGGGCAACTACAAAATAAATTTGATCACTTGCATGTTAATTTTATCCAAATGATATTAGCAAATGGGCATACTAAGATACATGTATATATAGATTGATGCTGGATATGCTAATTATGTGCCAATGTTGGGTATATGTTAATTATGTCAATATTGGATATGCTAATTATATGCAAATGTTGGATATATGCTAATTATGTCAATACTGGATATGTTAATTATATGCAAATGTTGGATATCTGCTAATTATGTCAATATTGGATATGCTAATTATATGCAAATGTTGGATATATGTTAATTATGTCAATATTGGATATGCTAATTATATGCAAATGTTAGATATATGCTAATTATGTCAATATTGGATATGCTAATTATGAGCCAATGTTGGATATCTGCTAAATATGTCAATATTGGATATGCTAACTATATGCAAATGTCAGATATCGGCTAATTATGTCAATATTGGATATGCTAATTATATGGAAATGTAGGATATATGCTAATTATGTCAATATTGGATATGCTAATTATGTGCCAATGTTGGGTATCTGCTAATTATGTCAATATTGGATATGCCAATTATATGCAAATGATATGTAAATGAATATATGCAGTTAATGTAGGACATTATAGCATTCTAAGGCCTTATGAACTGTGAGTCAGATACTGTGCCGTAATCCAAATGCTGCATGCTTGAGCACACTAAGAAAGATATATGGTTCACATGGGAAATCATGCAAGAAAGATACACATGGTATAACTAAGGTATTCATGTTGTTACTAGTATGTCTAACACAACTTCTTCATTATTGTCAGCTCTATAGTAACCTATGTTCTTACATACGTACATACAAGTAAGGTGTGTTTAAAGTATGTCATTGATTAATAATAGTAATAATGTTGTTTTTAATAGAGCACTTTCCCACTCTGAGCTAAAAGAGCTTTACAATTATTACGTCTTGCAAGGATCTATATCGGCATAACAGCCCTTTATACTTCCTCAACTCCCTGGGGAGCATACAATCCATTGCAGCCTCTACACAGGATTAAAGCATTCACATTGCAACCTCTATCCTACCAAGTCCCCAGTTACACAGCTCGATTGACTCCAGCACAATCTTGGTTCAAATCTTGCTCATGGACTTTATCCATTCTGAAAACAAATGGCAGTGACAGGACTCGACCCTGCAACCTGCAACCTGCAACCTGCAGATTCCAAGCTGGCCACTTTAACCACTTTAACTTTCTTAGTTTTTTTGCACTGGGGAATTGTTACCAGCATTTGCTTTTCATACAGACACAATCATACATTTTCAAAGCAGGTTTGCGAATATGTGACGGGGCTATGTTGCAGGCTCCATATCATGTTACTGTGGAACTATCATGGCTTCCCCTTTATTCCGTTATGCCAGAAGGTAAAAATATATGTAACATGAAAAATAAACCAAATTTAGACTGAATGAATCTATTTCCTGTAACATAATATGCCGTAGCTGTATTGAGCTATTTGTAACTTAAGTAAAATGCCTCATGGTGTCATGATTTTTTGGGCCTGTCTCAATTTTCGCACAGAATAAAGAAAGCACAATAAATATGTTTTTTGAGATTTGTTGGCACCTGTATCATCAGTCTGTATATGTACTTGGCAAATCAGTTGTCATGTAAATTTGAATATCACCATGGTTACCAAGAACTCAATTTCAAGCACACCAATTTGTAAAACACCAAATTTAATCTTCCCCTGTCCTTCACTAATCATCTCACAAGAAAACTTTTTTTTTTTAATGCAATTTTGACCTACAATGTAAAATTTTACCAAGCCTAATACATTGTACATTATGAACAATTTTGAGTAGTAGTTTTTAACATATTGTTTTCATATAGTCTTCAGTGATTGGCTAGGCCCATACCACATGGCATAGACTATTGACCCATAGTGAGCTAAATTTGCATATAAGGGGCACTATTCACGTTCTATTTTCCATAGGGCAATATTCACGAAGCACAGCAGTCTTATAGGGGATTTGCTTTACATGTAAGAAAGAATATGTGTCTGAGAATGTAATGTGTTATAATCACTTATTGCCTGGCCTTATTTGGGCACTAGTCGATGTCATATTACCATACGTACACTGCAATGACGGTACCATGGTTCTCTAGTCCTGTTCAATCATATAATGTTGAGAAACACTAACATAACAATAGCTACTTTTATTATGCAAATGTAATGTCTATATCATCATTTTGGGGCAAAAATACTGACATTTGTGTAACTTAGAACTGGTGTGTTGTGTAGTGTAATGTAGTGCAGTGTAGTGTAGTGCAGTGCTGTGTTGAGTTGTGTTGTGCTGTGCTGTGCTGTACTGTGCCATTCTTTGCTGTGCTGTGCTGTTTGTGCTGCGCTGTGCTGTGTTGTGTTATGTTGTGCTATGTTGTGCTGTGCCATGCTGTCTGTGTTGTGTTGTGCTGTGCTGTGCTGTGCTGTATTGTGCTGTGTTGCGTGTGTTGGCTTGCATTGCATTGCATTGCATTGCATTGCGCTGAGTCGTGTTGTGTTGTGTTGTATTGTATTGTATTGTACATACATATAAACTTTAGTCTTGAAGGCTGGAGCTACAGGTTGTAAACATATTCTGACAGCCATTTTATTTTATCAAAAATGAACAAAAATAAAAACTCAAAATTTACAGAGTAAGCAGTGAATTTCTGTCCAGCTTAAGAACATACACTAGAATACAGGTTTAATCTCTAATTCATGAAATTAATTTTTCATATAGCAATTTTTGAGATGCTTACTGCCTTAATATCCTATTACAATTTGATAGTATTTACTCTGACAACATGACCTACAAGTAATGAGTACCAGTACTTATAAATAGCTTGACAAAGATTACACCATTACTGATAGAAATGATTTTCTTGACGTATTAAATATTTACACCCAATCTGATTGGTTCTGTCTGCAGTACCAGGCAGTTCTGTATTAAATTTCAAAATACCTGAAGGAAATTTCTTATTTTTTCATAATTTTGGGGTAAATTTCAACTTGATTTTTGAGTGAAATCCCAAAAATAACATTTACTGGTGAACTGACACTAAAATTGAGTAATTTTCCTCCAAAATTTTTTTAAAATTTGTTGTTTTTTTCATAAATTTTTGACAGACGACAACTGGATTATAACACTGGAATCAAAGCAATAATATTGATTAGTGAGCAGGTGCTAAAATTGTGCTATTTTCTTGATAAATTTTCTGAAAAAAAAATTTGTATTTCTGAAATTTTTTGGCAAAACTTATTTTATTTTACACTGGAATTGAAGAAATAATCCCTATTAATATATTGATGTCAAAATTTTGCTCTAAAAGTACGTCAATTATCGTAAAAAAAAATGTAAAATTGAGACAACGTACATTTGTATATTGAAAATGTATGTGTTTGATAATGAGTAGGCGGCCATTATTCACTGTGGTTAATTAAATCTACATTACGCAGTTCAATAAACTTAATTTTGTTCTGACAAACATTGCAACATCAATGACACCAATTCATTAATGAAGTCCTATTTCTTCTTTATTTTATTGATGTCACAAATGTAGGTATGACCACCAGTTTTAAAATTCTTGAACTGCATGTTGAAAAATTTGGAAGGTAAGGGAGTGGATGTGTGATAGTTGATAGTGTAATAATATGGGTTAAGGCAGCATAGAATTAAAACAGATGCTATGAAAAATTGAATAAAATTTTAAACAGCAAAAAAATGTGTACCATAATGACTAAAAAAAATCAAGAGAAATTATGCAATATTTTGAATTGAAAAAAAAATTAAATGTTATTCAAATTTTAATTCAAAATTGTTGTGAAACTACACGCAAGCTGATAATTCAGCCAGTTTGGAAGACATAATTTTCTTGATTTTGTACACAGTTCTTTTCATTTTGCAAGGTTTATGTAATAGTGGAGAAGATTACAATGATACAGGCTGAAGGAACTCTTGAGTTTGAATATGATTTTGTTTACAAATCATACAGGTCATTTATCTATTTTGTGTAAACGACAGATCATCCCCATTTTACTCACCATGGTTTCTACATTTTGCTCTGAAAAAGAAAAGATTATATCACGCTAAAACATTTCCATGGAAACTGTTACTTCCACTATGAAGGATAATAACTCTCCAATTAGTGCACAGCTGACTTGAAACTGTACAGCTTTTTCTCTATAATATCATTCCTACCACTGAATGTAATTTTAAAGTCATCATTCTTGCCAAAATAATTCGAACACATTTCTGTACTTCTGTGAAACTTTTAATTAATACTAATTTAATTTTAGTCCAAAATTTGATAAATATTTATTACAAGATGTATAACAATGATATCCAAATTGTAAGTTTAAAACAAACCAGATTTTTAAAAAAAAATCAGAATACAATGATGAGTTTTGACAAGGTATGCATGAGAAATGAAAACTAAAGCCATTATTATAATTATTTCTACATTTCTGTCTTTTAATTCAATATGATTTTAATTTTAGGCCCAAATTTGATAAATATTAATTACTATTACAATGATATCCAAATTATGTTCAAAAGTGAGCAGATTTTTTAAAGAAAAAAATCATCAGATAATTTAAGATATTTCAACATCAGGTTTGAGTTCAGTTAATTGCAAATGATGGTTAGAATACTGCAAGTACCTTGAATCCTCTTCCTACCAGGGGAAGATGGGGGGAGGGGGGGGTGGGGGGTATTTTTGAATCCCCTTCATTGAATCCTCGTTCTACCAGGGGGAGGGGAGAGGGGAGAGGGGAGAGGGGAGGGGATGGGGGAAGTTTTTGGTACTGTCAACACAAAAAAACAAAGTTGAGCAAAACAGGATTAATTAAATATAAAACAAAACTATGTCCCAAAATATAAATTATAATGCTCCTTTTATGCACAACTTATACTTATAGCCATAACAAATATTATTAATTTCATTTCCCATAACAGAAATCATAGCCTTCACATTTTCACATTATCGTCATAACTGTGTTATTAATATTTCATATCAATAACTACCACAATCTAATATTGTAATAACAATCGTAAATGAAAATACATTCCTAAGTCATCTACACCACAAACTCCATCTCAGATATTAAAATATTTATATTTTCATTTTACTCCAATATTGTTTTTCATAATAACACTAATAATTGAAGAAATATGGATGAGGCAATATTTTGATAACCAATTAGTGTTTCATCATTCATATTTTTACAAATAACATTTTTCTTTGATCTGAATATTGCATCATTATAATCAGACCTATAAATTAGTACTACTGAACCTTATCAGTTTAGATGTGCTAAAAAAAAATGGTGTATTTTCGACAAACTGACCAACTCTAGATTAAGCTGCCAACCCTAAATATTTTGTTATCCATTCGAAATTTTAAAGCATTTTGTTATCCATTCAAAATTTTTAAGCATTTTATTATCCATTCAAAATTTTAAAGCATTTTATTATCCATTTAAAATTTTAAAGCATTTTGTTATCCATTCAAAATTTTTAAGCATTTTATTATCCATTCAAAATTTTTAAGCATTTTATTATCCATTCAAAATTTTTAAGCATTTTATTATCCATTCAAATTTTTTAAGCATTTTGTTATCCATTCAAAATTTTTAAGCATTTTGTTATCCATTCAAAATTTTAAAGTGAAAAATTTACTTCTACTGTGTATTAAAATTTAAAACATTTTTGTTACATTCAAAATTGTAAAATGATAAGATTTTACTTCTTTCTGTGTAACTTAAAACATTTTTATATTCCAAAAAGGTAAAATGGTGAATATATTACGTGCATTCTATATAAATTCACACATTTTTTTTACGTTCAAAGTTGTAAAATGGTAAGATTTTACGTCTATTTACTTCTATTTCTGTGTAACTTTAAACATGTTTACATTCAAAAAGGTAAAACGATGAATATTTACATTTATTCTGTGTAAATCTAAATATTTTTTTACATTCAAAAAGGTAGTAAAAATTTACTTCTAAATTTCGTGTAAATTTTCTGCCAAGGATCCCATTCTAGAGAGGCCGCGTCTTTTCAGCTGTAAGTTCCAATTATACAGTATGATTCATATTGTGTTCATCTACTTCACATATATAATTTAATTGTTATCATTTACTTCCTGTCTAAAATAAGCCAATATGTGCAAAAACGTGACAGAAAAACTACGATTTTGGCGGGAAACCCTTTGTACTGGTGCGGATGAGCACACTCAAAGCAGGGAATTGAGTGGACTGTTTGGACTTGTCATGATATGTACTTTTATATGCAATTTAACTATTGATTAGATTGTATCTCTATAGTTCCTTCATTCACTTCTAAAAGCATCCAGCACTTTCCTGCTCAAATCATTCAACAAAACATGCTAGTTTTCCTCTAACTTTGTTCTCATTAATTCTGCTTTATTGTTCTCATTAATTCTGCTATATTTTTTTATGAATAAATGCCAAAATTTTAGTTTAAAATTGATTAAAAAGGGCATACCCGGCTTGACAATATTTAGATTGAATAAAAGATAAGATCCATATATGGTAGTTACTGGATGCTACCATTTTGATTTTGAATTGTGTATCTTGCACTTTCCCGCATAAATTATTCAGCAAAAAATGTGACATTTCTGTAAATTTTGTGAATAATTCTGATTTATTTTAGACTGAGATCAGAGATATGAAATATATTTACGAATAAAAGTAAGCATTTGTTTGAAATTGATATATACCTGTAGCAAATTCCCTCCAAAACCAGTCAGCTAAAAATGTGACATTTTCTAAATTTTGTGAATAATTCTGATTTATTTTAGATTGAAATCAAAGATATGATCTATTTTGTGAATAAAAGTAAAAAATTGGTTTGAAATTGATTCTCTACCAGCACTATCTGCAAAATTACTCGGCAAATAATTTTTCATTTCTCAATTTTTTTTCCACAACTCTTCTTAGATTGATATGAAAGAGTACAATGACATGATCAATATTTACAATGGGTCTCACATTTTGATTAGTAACATGATTCAGCAAAAATTATATTTCTCTATTAAAATTTGTGTATCGTATATGTATTGCAGACGTCCAATAGTGGTTGTTTGCGTACGTAGGTCAAGGGTCACATGTGGAACAAATTTTGTGTAAAATTCCACTTTACTTTACACTGACATCCAAAATTGTCAGTATTTATGTATGGATGTCAAAAAATTTGGTTGAAAATTTACCACCATTATCATACACTATAGTCTCTGTATTTGTGTTACTAATATTTACAGAAAGTTGTAAAATAAAGTTGGAAATTTTTGCTCAATATTTTTTGCTAAATTCAGTGAACAATAAAATTGCAAAAACAAAAAACTTGTGACTAAAATGCCTTCTTGTAGATGAACACAACGTACTAGTCTGGTAAGTCAATAAAATTAGTGTTTGGGAACTAGGTGAAGACTGTCAAATCACACAAAAAAATTGTCGCAAAAAATAAGATTTATAGTAAGAACTGTTTGATTCAATTGTAATAATATTATGAATCATATCAATTTCCCTAATTAGTAATTAAAAATTTATTAGTGTGACATAATTAGTATACATTAGAGCAGCATTTTATTGCATAAAACTTTTAAGTATAATTTCTACATAGCGTCCACATTTTTCCTTTATTCGGTTGACGAAATTCTGTGACATAAATAGCTTTGTTACTAGCTACTGTTGCGTTAAAACGATATTTCAATAAAATCCTTTAATAGTCACAGGTATTGTCTGGATGAAAGAACACATATTTTGAGAACACTAAAATTTCAATCAAACAATCTTAAATGATTAAAAAGTAGGGGAGGGAATAATGTCGATTTTGAATGTTTTTGAGTCATATATTGCTGATCAAGTGACGTGAACGTGCATTGTCATAATGTAGAAAACTCATAAATCAATCCAGTATTTTTTGTTTGAATAGGTGCAATGTGGTTAAGGTGTGGTAATGATATTCATTGTAAAAGTATGCTAGCTGTAACTGGAGTAAATAATTTTTTGGATCAGATAGCCAACAATATATTCACTGATAAATTATTACAATACCAGACAAGGCACATTAATTTGAGGTCTATATTATCTGGTAAAAATAATGATCACATTCAGTGCTGATTTTGCAGTGGGGACCCACAATTCAATTTGATTGTGTTTATATACAACATAATGTATACACAGCTACACCAAGTGTACTAGGGTTCGAAATTAACTTTTTCCTTGGCAGTCCTAGTGGGCTAATAATTTCAGAAATTGGATGGTGACCAATATTCCCATATTCCTGAACTGAAAACAGAGTTCCTCTAGTGGGAATATGTGTGTTACTTAAAATATTTTTATGTCCGTAAATCTTCCATCCTTTAAATCATTGCATAATTAGTGGTAGCCTGAGTGGGCCGCCAGCTACAAATTATGGTAGCCTCATGAGAGGTACATGTATACGTACGTACGTAGTCTGAGTGGGCCACTAGCTACAAATTACGATAGCCTCGTGATGCGAATTAGTAGTCTGTGGACACAGGACTACTGTTAAGTTTGAGCCCTGCATACATTTGTATTTCTCTTTAACTTTGTCCATTCTACTTTGATTTACAAAAGTCTTACTTATTATGAATAACATATCTAAAGTATTTTAATATAATTATTAAAGTCATATTTTGGAAAACTTCAGCGCCGTCAATTCATGTATTAATAATGATGACATAATTATTTGTTTGTGATGAAAATGCGCTGTTATTTTTTTCACTCTCATATCGATATCATAATGAGGTATTATTGCCTAATATTACTTGTTCAGCTGAAGAAAATATGAGTGACCTAAGGGGCCTTGTCACATGTTTTAACAAGTTACTGTAACTCATATTTCGAGCACCACAAAAGCAGTGCCGTAGTCACTAGTTGTCTTGACGTACAACAATCAGGGTATATAATCCATATTTTCTGTTCAAAGACAATAACCTGGCTTTGAAGAATTTTTGAATTTTAGACATTATTCCCCAATATTTTTTCTTGGTTCAGCCAAAGAAATATGGGTGACCTAGGGGGCCTTTGTCACCACAAGTTGCTAGATGAGTAGTGACAACCCTTAGGTCACGAGTATTTTCCAGCTGAATGAAGAACAATATTAGGTAATAATATAATTATACCATCGCCAGTAATATAAAAAACATTGGGGAAAGTAATGGCAATTTGGAATGTTTTCACTCATATTTCGAACACAGCAGAGCCAGTGATATAGACACACATTATTGTGACATACTGTAGACGTGCATTGTCATGATGTAGAACAACCAGAGTATAATTTCATATTTTTTGTTCAACCTGGTTCCTGCATGGTACGTGTACAATAAATATCATTATCAGTGTTTCTTTCTGTCACGCCGTCAAAAAGACCCATAAATAGAAATACATGCAGATACATGTGTACATAAAAACCAACATTTTTTATAGACAGTTAGTTTTAATACACAACACTGACATGTCTATATTTTTTCCAGCAACTAGAGAGAGAGAGAAGGAGTTTGAATCAATGTAGCTAGAAGTAGTTACTCTAAAGAATGTACGTACTAAATATAGACACGTACTTGCGATGACGCGATACAAAATTCAAAATATTCATCATACACATATTATACATATACAGAAACACACAACATAATTCTTCAGATTTCTAGTCAGATATTTTGACTGTATATTCCCTCTTTGGACATTGACCTGTAATATCAAAATACGGTATTGTAATGCAGTTTACGTGTGGCAGCCAGTGACCATGAAGTCACGTACTAAGTATAGGATGAAAGTATCCATCTCTTTGTTAAGTATTCTGTAATAGTATCAGCTAAGGAAACCGGTAGTTACTTACACCAGTCAGACAGAGACAGACAATTAGAATTTGTCACTCTACCTTAATGGTAATGGAGGGGGTGAATCAGTTAGTAACTTAGTTACTTACATTTTATACTCAGTAGAGTAGTATGGGGGGGGGGGGGGGGGGGGGAATAGCAATAGAGTAGTTCATATTTACCCCTCTATCTTGGTGGTAAGAGGGGGAGGGGTGAATCAGTTAGTTATTTAGAATTTAGTCAAAGTAGTATTTGACCCTCTATCCTATCCTATTGTAATGGAGGGGAGACCAATATCCATGTAATGGGGGGGGGGGGGGGAAGAGTGGCAATATAGAGATAGTCCATATTTGCCCCTCTATCTTGGTGGTAAAAGGGGGAGGGAAAATCAGTTAGTTACTTACAAGTTAGACTCAGTCAAGTAATATTTGACTCTCTATATTTGTAATGGGGGGACGACCATTATCCTTGTAATGGGGGGAGGGAGAGCACCAAAAAGGTACATTGTAGTTCATAATTACCCCTCTATCTTGGTGGTAAAAGGGCGTGAAGGTAAATCAGTTAGTTGCTTACAAGTTAAACACTTGCAAAATGACTAGGGAACTATGGTATATTTTGCATATACTTACCGTGCACATAACAAAAACACTGGTAGGGAACCCTAATAAAATGACTGGGGGACTTACATTTTACCTACTTACCACCCATAAGAAAAACAGGGAACCCTAGTAAAAGGGCTAGATACATGTAGCTCAGGTAGATTTTACCTACTTATATCGCTTACAAAAAAACACTGGCAGGGAGCCTTGGTAAAATGTCTTAGGAACACAAATAGACTTCACCTATTTACCGCTTACAACCTTTGACAACACTGTCACCAAACTACAGAAAGATTACATGTGACAAGTGACCGAGGTCTAATTTTTTCTTAATTTTAATTTTAAATAAAAACAGAACTAAATACAAAAGCTGCTCACCTTTAACTAAACACATAATCGTTACATCAATATTAACCAGGTTAATACTGCTTGCAGAATAAAGGACATTTCTGTCAGACAGGAATAATAATTCCATGATTTATAGATTACAGTCTGTTTTCATTACCTTTCCATTAGAATTCATTACACATTTCACTTTTATGGCCATACATAATTAAGCATTTGTTGACCTGTCTATGCCCAAGGGTATTTGGTTGACCCCAAAAATCAATATAATTCTGAATTCATCAAATATAAAAACTTGATGTAATAGTAGTAATCTAATTAAAGCTGCACTAGCTGCAACTGGAATGTGGTTTTTAAACTTACGTTACATGTAAGATTTATTAGTTATATTGTACAGCAAGCACACAGCACTGAATCACCTGTGGGTAAAAATATGTATAGCAGTACACATAGTATGGTGCAATTACAACATGTCCATTCAAATTATTTTTTGGGTCTGTACAATATCTTCGTATTGGTATTTCAACAATTCTCAGTGAATATATTGTCTGTTGTCTGATCGAACAAATAATACCCCGGTTACAGCCAGTGCACCTTTAAGCTTTGAATAGTTTTATGGTATATACACAATTATGAGTTTTGCAACTGAAAATGCACTACACCTTTTAAAGTTACACTACCTACAACTAGAATGTTTTTTTTAAACTTATTTTGATAAACATAATGACTTATTCATAATATCATACAGACTAAACAGATAAAGTCAACCCAGTAAATGTATTTGTAAAGCTATACACATTAATATGTACAATAAATCCACTAAAATGCATTTTTAGGTCCACACTCTAAAATCAACACCCCGAATGCAATCACAATTTCAGCAAGTTACTGGATACAATCAATGTCTAATTAACATACATAATTAATAATGTCTTAATTAGACATTGTACATGTTTAATTATGTGTTTATTTTATCTAATCAGTGATATATTAAAATGACAATATGGATGACAGTTGTGTATTTATTTTGTATTTTTAATTCATAAAACAACTCTATGTTTTCCTACTTGGGAAAACAATGTTAAAAAGCATCGACCAAGTTCATGTTTGTAACTCAATTAATTACAACAAGGTAAAAAGTGAGTAAAAACACACAACACACAAATACATTTGTATTTTACACATTTTAAATTTTTTTACAATTTTTTAAAAAATTTTGAGTTACAAACAAGGACTTAATAAATGTTGTTTCACGTCGGGTTTTTTTTCAAATATAAAAATATAGTAATACTTCTACAGTTGTCTTAAAAAATCAAAAATCAAAAATAAATACCCTTTTGTCATCCATATGGTCATTTTATCAAATTTCAGTGACTACACATACTTACATGTATGGTTATCTAATCGAAAAAATAAACACTCCGATTATAGTGCAGCTTGAAAAACCACCGTTATAATCATCAATGTAACCATAAATAAAAATAAATGTAAAAATAACTTCTATCAAATGATATTGTTCAACAAATAAAAGTAATCATTCAGGCAACTACAGTGTGCCCTCTAATGATAGCCAAAGTTTGTTGTGAGTCTCCACATAGTACGGCAAGAGATAGGGGAACACCAAATTTTGGTGCGTCACTTGAAATTTGTGTGTGTTATACTTCCACAAGTCAACTAAACTAAATCAATTTCATTTGGAACTCGAACCTAATTTTTGTTTCTGTTTTGGTAAAACTTTTACTCTTTTCTGTTTGGTAATGTTTTGGCTGTTTTTTGTCTGTCATGTAAACTTTTGTACTGTTCTTTTTTTTCCTTGCAAAGAATTTTTTTTTAATAAAATAAATAAAGTGTCAAAAAACATGACTATAAAAAGTAAAATAATACTTAGCATGGAAAAGTGACCCTAAAATCATACAGTGACCATTTCAATTTAAATGTGTACAAGCTGATAATTATTGTGCAAATCAGACAACCAGAATACCGAAACTTCTTTTCAAAACAGAAAGCTATGCATGACGAACTGCCGAGTATAAAAGGAAATTGCCATTAAATCGAACGCAAACTGTCGAGTCGTGACTACGTTTACGTAAATGATAGGGACACAACAGCACTCACTGTAATGTGTTCCATGATTCACACGCCTTATACGAGTATTTGATTGGCAGTGAATTCTGAACTTGACCTTCTTAGTATACATGTATGACACCCATGTAATGTATATTTTAACACTGTGTTCTGATTTCCTTTCAGTGAACTGACACATCGGATGTGACCTAGTGGGGTTTCTTTCCAAACTAGCTATATCGTTCTAGACGAGCCAGGAGAGAAAATGTAATACTCCAAGTCCACTACTACTAGTTCTACCCGTACGCTGTTTTACGTTCAAATGTAACACGCATATCACGAGGGGAAAAACTGTTACATTATTGAATATGCTATCATGAAGATAGAATCTTGGAACATCAACACAGACAAGCTGTTGATATCATACAGGCCCTACGTACTGACTATAAATGAGCGAACGTTGACAGAGTCTTACATCCGTCAACTTTCAAAGACTGTCAACGTAAACCTAGAATTCTCAGACCTACATATAATTTCCTTCACCTTGCGCTAAAGAAAATGTTATTTCATTTAATTGGGGGAAACATTAATCCATTAGTGCGGCGTCGTTCCATTGTTAGACCATGGAAGTACTTTCATGGTTAGACCGTAGACGAATCCAACTGCATGACTTCGTCCACTGAAACGAGCGCACTTACTTTGCGAATATTGCGTTCACTGTGACATTTACATTGTACACTGCAGTCGGTCATGTTTTTCCACGAAAAAAAAGTAACAAATGTGTGCCGTTGAACGAATAAAAGTTGCATTACCTGTAAGACGTCTGCTTCCTGATAGTAAACTGGTGGGAAAATTTATCCGAGAGGTCTCTTTCTATAAATTCGTCGTCTTCTTCGACTTGTTCTTCAATAATTTCACTTACGATTGGTGTTAGCGCTGGTTGCTCCGACTCCGGTTCAATTTGGTCGAAACTCCCACATCCCGTTAACGTTACACTAATAGTCGGGTTGTCCACGCCAGAAGCCATACCTACAAAGCTGTAACAGTAGTTGCGAATAAATCCAGAGCTCGTTGATATTTTGCGTTCAAAATCACAGGTGCTAAAACTTATTTATAACAACTCCAGGGGTTTAGCAGACTATAAATGAATGAAAGTGTTCATTCACTAAGCGGCCATTTTGAAAGGTATATATGGTTTGCACCCCCAGTTTAGTGATAATTCACAATTAGAACGCTTAAGTCACAATAAATTAAGTTTGTGTGCATTCATGATTACGTAATGACCTGTCATTATCTCATGGACGTCACAAATACTATATAGTAATTTACACGTAGCATATTGTTTTCACCAATCTCACGTCCCCTGGAAACATTTACAGCTGTAATCTGTAATGCCCTTTACTAAGAAGCTGTTAATTTGGTGTCACGGGGCATTGTATGAGGCGATCGTTATCGCCTAATTTCATATCACCATGGCGACCACGAAGTATAAAGTGACGTATGGTAGGGGTGAGGGTTCCCGGAAATTCTGCGTCAGGTTTATCGTTCAATACTGATCTCGTGACCATGAACCTTCAACAACAAACATCTCAGATATTACATAAATGCCGTTTTATTTTTTTTTCTTGCGATTAATTTTGTTCAAGTAATGTTTGGATGACGTCAAATTGATCTCTCTCTCTCTCTCTCTCTCTCTCTCTCTCTCTCTCTCTCTCTCTCTCTCTCTCTCTCTCTCTCTCTCTCTCTCTCTCTCTCTCTCTCTCTCTCTCTCTCTGTCTGTCTGTCTGTCTGTCTGTCTGTCTCTGTCTGTCTGTCTCTGTCTCTGTCTCTGTCTCTCGCTCTCTCTCTCTCTCTCTCTCTCTCTCTCTCTCTCTCTCTCTCTCTCTCTCTCTCTCTCTCTCTCTCTCTCTCTCTCTCTCTCTCTCTCTCGTATGACGTTGAGAGATCGTAGTAAACAACCGCACGTATGACGTATGGTCATCAAACTAATGGCTTTGAAGAACCCTTATCGGCCATATTTGATATAATACTAATAGTACGATTCCGTGATCAGTATCTGTAATTTTAATATTTCTATATTTCTATAATTGTACAACTGTACTTTTTAAGAGGCCATATATTGATGATAAATGGATATTTTAGTTTAGTTTAGTTTTTTTTAACGTTTTTCTAATAAAAAAAATAATGTAACGTACAACACGAACCAAATCCTTGTTCCCACATGATTCAATCTCAAACGTACCCGTATATTATATTTTCTTGGTCCAAGTTTTATTTAAATTTACTTCAATAAAGTGACCTGTACATGTTTAGACGGTTCTGTAACTGCAAGAAGTATTTCAACAACTTTTTCTGTAACACTTCTTTGCTAGTTACCCTGGAATAAATATATTGGATAATGATAGTGGTTTACTAATTACAGAATTACGTCATCAATTCAAATCTTAAATTTGGTCTAAATTGTATAGAGTGAAATTGCTCGGAGTCTGCGTTATTTTAAATAAACATCAAGTGAAGCATCAACCAATTTGTTTCTCATTATTTCTCTGTATGTAAACGATTATGTTGTATTTTCGAAGAGAAAAGTGCAGATGGTAATGGAGGTGTGTTGTTGTTAACGTTAATGATGATGATGATGATGATGATGATAATAATAATGATGATGATGATGTTGTTGTTGTTGTCGTTGTTGTTGTTGTTGTTGTTGTTGTTGTTGTTTTTGTATTGTCTATGATGGTGGTGGTGGTGGTGGTGGTGGTGGTGGTGGTGGTGGTGGTGGTGGTGGTGGTGGTGGTGGTGGTGGTGGTGGTGGTGGTGGTGGTGGCACAGGGGCGTGTAATATTTCATAGATTGTTGTTTTCCAGGTCTACAGACTAAATATAACAACCTTTTGATTAATATATATTCCTACATGTAAAGGGAAGTAGAGATTGATACATTTGTAGCAGCAAGATTCGTACGATATTTTCCTAAGAAAACGGCATTCTAAGCAATAAGAAAACAACAATCTATGAAATATTACACGCCCCTGTGGGTGGTGGTGGTGGTGATGATGATGGAGATGAATCAGATTATGATATTATTATTATTATTATTATTTGCTTAGTGGATATTTCTACTGTTCCTTCTGGTGAAGCCTAGTTATAATTAACTTGAAACAAGCAAAACATACAATATGAGCAACACAAAAACATAGGTAGCTAAAACTTGAATAGCGCCACCACGGTGCCAAAGTTGGTATCCACATACACGTATAAAATAAAGGAGATACCCTCAGACTTAATTTTAAAAAGCCAACTTCGGATTGTGTTTATGTGTTTATAATCTAAATGTGTAAACAGTTGTCAGGCAAAGATATATCAATAGTTGCAATATTGGCCAGAACAAAGTAATTACCCTAATTGTGTGCCTCTAATGATAAGGTAATGGGTTGAAACCACGAATTGAAACATAGTCCATGCATTTACAACACTTTATCGATTAAATTTCATCCCTTCTTTCTTTCTTTAAATTTGTTGTATTAATTAAGTATTCATTATTCACTTCACATTTACTCTACAGAGCTAAACGTGCTAACTATCTCTCAATCCAAAATATTTCTTTCTTGACATGTGTATGTACTATCACAAAAAGGTGAGTTTAAAGTTTCAATTAAGCAGCTATAACGATGTGTTTTACGTCTGGAACAACATTTTAGTTACAAATTTCACAAAACAGAATAGATAGTGATAGCGAGTAATCAAAATAAAATGATACATTTTATCAATTGTATCACTTTTGGATGAAATAAGTAACAAAGTAGCAAAACTTTATTTTGTTTACAGTGAGATAAAATGTAACATCTCATTTGCATGCTCGCTACCAGTGTCTGTATCTTGCTTGTATTATTTGTAGCAAGAAAAGTTGTGCATGACGTAAACACCATCGTCCCGCCTGACTGCAACTCTACATCGTCGTAAATAACAGCCTCTTTTACGGCACCTTCCAAGACACACCGCCCGTTTTTTCGCAGTGCAGTGGAAGAAATAACAGCTCTGGTTTGCGAGAATGAAACTCTATAGTCTGTCTGGTTTGGTAGTATCATCATGTGGTGCTTTCGAATTTCATTTGACGAGACTAATTTGTGGCCTCGCATTGATTTATAAGCTAGCCCAGAAAAAGGTTTTCAAACTATTGTGTTTTCTACATGTTTTCTCTAATTTACTAATTTCTAATATTTGAATAAATCATATACAATAAGTTTTCATTGGTATTATTTTAAATCGACTAATATAATTCTTTCCAGCGTTATTGTAGTGATATTATTTTTTGTTGATTAGAATTCGAAGTTATGTTACTCTGAAAATTACTGTTTTCTGTTCTTTGTAATTCAAAGTTTCATGCCACCATGTTTGAATCGAGAAAGGTACTATATATGATTTCGATAAAAAATATAGCTGTTCTTCGAAGTGCCCGTACGTGTATGCAATCAAAATAAGAAATCGTATATTAAATGCTTCGAAAAAGTGTTATTTCATTAAGCAGAAAAGTAGATATATATCGTCATTGGAAATGCAGTTGCCAGTATAAAAACAAATGTTATGCAGAACAGATTTATGAGGGCGCTATGACCCTTGCATCCCGTACCAGCGCTCGTCACTTGAAATGAACAATCTGATGAAAATCCGATATAGATGTCGGCTAATCGTTCATTGCTATTTTAACCTCGTTATTTTGCCTGAATTGACCTTCTTGGTACATGTTTCATTTTTTAGCCTCATCGACTCCTACATCGGATTTTAATCAGATTGGACGTACATCCTCAGCTGAACTGAATTACCTGAGGGTAAATATATGTATGTGTAGCTATACACAGAACATTTTTTTGTGTCGGCACCCTGAAATCTGTGCTCCCATGCGATCACAATTCAACCTCGTATGTGTTCAACCAAAGCAGAGTTAAATAAATGGAACGAAGATCATTGGAGCGCCACCAACGATCATGCTAATATGTACAACTTTTATGGCGTCTACGGAGCATGTTGTAAATGAGTCAGTTTCGACCCAGTCTGAGATTTAGACTCGTTTATATATATCGGTTTGCAGTGCTTTTCTTTCATCAATTCTAAGCCTGCTTTTATTTTTCTTCTTTGCTGAAATAACTTTTGCAAGGTGAATAGAAATAGTGAAAACACTCAGCAAAAAACCTGAACCAACCTCATGTTACCTGCAACTGTACTATCATTTTTTCGATCAGACAAGCACACATTTATATTATTCACATAAAATTGTTTTTATGAGGCATAGGTTAATTATTTTTTCCATAATATAGTAGAGTACAAGGTTGAGGGCGCTACCCCCCCCCCCCCCCCACCAGCCAAGTCATGCAGCCTTGCCAGAGGTGAAGCCCTCAACGGCAAGAGGTTTGGGTAACCGAGATTAGTACGACATATAACAGGTGCGGGTGTGCTATGCAATTTTCCGCTTTCCTATTGCGTATTGGTCGAGAGAATTACTCCTGTCCATGCTGATTGCCGTACATAACAAAAGTACAAGTACCTAACCACTCCCCAGTCCCCCAGTCGATTGGTTTGTTACGTTTATCTCTTGAACACGCCGCATTCTCGCAAACCAGAACTTATTTTTTTCCGCGACACTGCTAAACAACGAAATAAACCTCTTGGCGGTGCGTAGTTGACGGTGCCGTAAAAGACACCATGCACCAAGATGTCGAACACGACACGATAAAGTTTACCATACGTTAGTCAAGATGGTGACATCAACCAGCAATCCGGTACACACATGTGGGCCTACGACACGTAATATAATAGTAACATCCTGACCTCAATATTCGACAGTTCGCTTGTACTATAAAAGTTGGCAACTTACATGTGGATATAGCGCCACCAACGAACACATTTTACATCTTATGAAACATGTCCTGAATAAGAAACTCAGTCCTAGCTACTTTACAATATAGAAAGAATTATGTCATAAAAAGAAACATTTACGGGCATACACCGCTATGAAATATAATTGTGTATAACGATAAAAAATTAATTTATTGGCATGACGTATGATACTAAGTTATGTACCCACACATAGATAGATAGATAGATAGATAGATAGATAGATAGATAGATAGATAGATAGATAGATAGATAGATAGATAGATAGATAGATAGATAGATAGATAGATAGGTAGGTAGGTAGGTAGGTAGGTAGGTAGGTAGGTAGGTAGGTAGGTAGGTAGGTAGGTAGGTAGGTAGGTAGGTAGGTAGGTAGGTAGGTAGGTAGGTAGGTAGGTAGGTAGGTAGGTAGGTAGGTAGGTAGGTAGGTAGATAGATATATAGATAGATAGATAGATAGATAGATAGATAGATAGATAGATAGATAGATAGATAGATAGATAGATAGATAGATAGATAGATAGAGGTGGGTAGGTGGGTGGATGGATGGATGGATGGATGGATGGATAGATGGATAGATAAATAGATAGATAGATAGATAGATAGATAGATAGATAGATAGATAGATAGATAGATAGATAGATAGATAGATAGATAGATAGATAGATAGATAGATTAACAGACAGACAGACAGACAGACAGACAGACAGACAGACAGACAGACAGACAGACAGACAGACAGACAGACAGACAGACAGACAGACAGACAGACAGACAGACAGACAGAGATGATGGATATTAGGTGGCTCATTCATCCATCCATACATCCTTCCATACATACATCCATCCATAGATGCACACATCCATACATACATTTGATAATCTAGACACGCCAGCAATCATTACATACATATCACTGGATGTATTTTCCCGCCAGTATCACAATAACGATATACACTCACAATTTTAGTGACATCGAAAGCTCTTCGTGCTTGAATTTAGCGGGAAAGTATTATATGCACATGAGCTGACAGTATCCGCTGACAACGTATGTAATTAATTCTAGGTTATGCAAATATCGTCAGGCGATCCGACCGACTCTTGTTTGCCGCTTCATTTCACGTGTTTGTCAGGAACTATTACATGTGTATCGGGCATGGATGCTTGGCGTTTCGTTTATCACTAATACACTATGGCCAATGGATTTAACCTTTTTCCTTTCTTCAAGTGTATCATTTTGGGCGTCTTGGGTGAGTATTTCAATTGTTATCATTGAACACAGTAAACTCGAACGAACATGGAGTTCACGACACAAATTTGTACGAACGGAACATTTTAATTTGTTACTGCTGTATATCGTCAAATATTTATATATATAAAGCGACTGGATTTATACGTGCTATACACTTTTCCATACACACGGCTGTTGGAAGAAAACTTGAATTGCAAAATGTGTTCTGTGGGGATTTTGGCGGGAAATGAACTGAAATTTGGCGGGGACTTGAAATGTACAGTATTTACGTAACTATCCATATCTGTTTGCAAGACGTTGCAACTTCATTAATTAATTCAAACTAACATATGCTAAAACTGTTAGTGACTGTTGAGTTCTTTAAAAACATCATAAACTTACAAGAGATTATTTGTCGAGCAATTTCTAAAATTAACCTGTTATTAAAATTCATTATTGTTGGTGTGGCATATTGCAAAGAGTTACGTACGTGATAGAGTAAAACAGGATGTGTATTACAATTATGTGCGCCATATTTGTCATAAATTACCATATTTATCATCATCATGTTTGTTTTGTTTGTCTTTGATGGGCTTTGTCATTCTGTACTTCATGATTTCGATGAAGAATACATAGTTGTAATTTGTAAAAAAATTTGGCGGGATTTCTAAAAATTGTTAGTGACCGTCCATTTGAGATCGAGAATAGTTCATAAAAATGCTAAATGAAACATTGTGGACTGTCCGTTTCTGTACACTAACACCAGCCTTGTGTGATCAAACGACGCGACGCTACCCTTCGAAACGGATGCTGACTGTCTGTCTGTCTGTCTGTCTGTCTGTCTGTCTGTCTGTCTGTCTGTCGATCTAATATCCTTCATAAACTATACTGTATTCACCTACTACATGTAGACTACTAGATATTAGTTGACAAAGGTATATACTGAATTTAGTTTGAGATGATTGGCAGTACTTCACCACCAACATATACTCCGCGTTCTCCTAATTAAATAAGTCATTCTCGTAAGCCAGGGCATATATTTTTTTGCTGAAGCAGCGAGTACGTGAAGCACGAGTACCAAAACGGCGAATACGTTTCGGACAATGCCGTAAAGCGGTATGTGGTAAATTTAAGCCGTTGTTCTAAGATAAAATTGAGATAATTCTTCCATAAGCATGATAAGCTTCGGTCTAGTTGGGTTGAATTGAATAGAACAGCATGCAAAGAACGGCGTGATGTGAAGCGGAACGGAACGGAATGGAACGAACTGGAACGGTGGAGGAATACAAAGGGTTCGACAATAGTGAAACATATAACACAGTGGTTGATAATACCAAGTGATAGTTTCAAAGGAAACGTGACCTGAAATGTTCAAAATCCATTTCCCTCGGCTATTTCGTTCCCAAGTGACATGGAGTGTATTAGATAAATCTTGTAACTGTAGGATGTACTGACTACAAGCCTAACACCCACTTTCATCAGCAAAATGAACAAATTGTTTTATGACGTACTGGCCTAACCTGACTACACTTCATCATTATAGAGACACCGACATAAACCGCTCTAGTGAATTATTAATATAAATAATACAGTTGAATTACTTTACTTTATTTACTCAATGCATCCATAAATGGAGTGACATGCCTTTAATAAAGTACATCAATATACATTTACATGACAGACAGACATACAGACAGACAGACAGACAGACAGACAGACAGACAGACAGACAGACAGACAGACAGACACAAGCACAAGGGAGAGAGAGAAAGAGGGGGATAAACTAATATATATATATATATATATATATATATATATATATATATATATATATATATATATATATATATATATATATATTCATCCCTATATACAACAAGTTACACTGAAGTAACGCACTTTCTATATGTGCTACATTCATTTATATCATTCATATCAAGTGTAAAAGTATACTGTTTCAATTGGTTTATTTACAAGCTTAACATGAGGCCTTTCTAATGTGGTCAATTAGCAAATGAAAGGTATACTTTTACACTTGATATGGATGATATAAACAATTGTGGTACATATAGAAAATGGTTTACATTGGTGTTAGCGTTCTTGGTTGTATAATTGCCATTTTTGGTTCTCTAAGTACTGATTCACAAAGATTAACACTTAAACATTTCTGAGCTTCGTGTATGGTGTCTACGCACAAGAAAACATGTTAGTCACTACATTATTTCCACATTTCTGTTTTCCAGTGAAAATACATAAGCTAAATGTAGTCTAAAATGAGATGTTCAAGCTTTACCGTACGTAACAGTGCGCGACAAATTATCCTCAAGCAAAAATTAACGAAGCACTTTAGTGAAATCCTCCAGTCAAATGTCCGATCGTGACAATTTAAGTACCCGGATGTTGAGGGGGGGGGGTGTCTCACACCAGGTCATGAGCATTACCTATGTCTAGATAGTGTACTTTTGGATCTTAATAAATAATACACTGCATGACGACTGTCTGTGTTAGTCTCCAAGGTATATTCAACATTAATAAAATATTCATTTCCTGAACAATTTGTTTTCATATACTGCAGGTGTTATTTATAGGTATTGTACGTTTGCCATAGTAACAGTGCACTGTTGGTTATAGGTCATTGGAATTTGATGGATATGGGAGTTTGTCATCACTACTGGCCGTACTAGGTATAGGTAAAATTCTTAGTTGTCGCAATCTGTATAATCGTCCAATTATACATAAATGTTAAAACGAGACTGATAAACTAATGTATCCCAACAATTCACACTTTTGACAATACATTGCTTTGGTTCAGTGATATGGTTATAGATGCTCTGTATGTTAAACTTTACGCAGAACTAATGGAAGCATTCGTGATACCATATGAGAGAGAGAGAGAGAGAGAGAGAGAGAGAGAGAGAGAGAGAGAGAGAGAGAGAGAGAGAGAGAGAGAGAGAGAGAGAGAGAGAGATATTCAAATACATAGTAAACATTTATATCGGTGCAACCACAGTGGATATGTAGAAACAGACAATTTACTATGTTAATTAAACAATTGAAGTTATTACAATCATCAAATCCATGTGTACTTTTACAGCAGAAAATTTTTTTTCTAATGCACTAAAAAGCAATGCTTTATCAGTGTTCAATGTGATCGTGAAAATGACCGTACAGTGTGCATTGTGTCTCTGGTATTGTCAGTCTAGAGTTGAATTGCGTCTATCTTTGTGAAAAAAACCCATTATGTCCCATGAGTGAAGTACCAATGTCACAACATTTCTCCTGTAATCCTGGCCAATGTACGACACAATTGACTACCTTTCACAACCGCACCTATATGCGACATAATGTGGGAACCAGTCACCTGGCTGTCACGAATGTCACTTATTTGAATGAGCGGGATATTCCAGACAAATGACATGCTGTTATTTATTTATGCCGCTAATTAGTTTCTATATAAAGGCACAAGTATAACAATATAGTCTGTCACAGAAAAATGAAAATGTCGGGAGAAATTTAATTGATATAGAAGTTCGGAATGAGCTCAAGGAAATGAAATCATATATAACTGCAATTTTCCCTGCGGCTTCTCGTTAATTTTTACCTGTTGAAAAGTATTCCAAACGTCGTTTGCTGGAAATGGTTTTTAAAAAATACAATCATAAAAAAACTTCCTGCTGCAGCTACTAGGCTGGTGCTATAGGGCTTGTTATAAACAAACAAATAAACTAACTAACTAACTAACTAACTAACTAACTAACTAACTAACTAACTAACTAACTAACTAACTAACTAACTGACTAACTGACTAACTAACTAACTAACTAACGAACTAACTAACTAACTAACTAACTAACTAACTAACTAACTAACATAGACATATTTATTCATGGGATCGTATTTTTGTACCTGAGACTGATACATCAGGGGCGAGATCAAACTGATTAAAATCTGATGTAGGAAACTTGGCGCAATTATATATCTCCTTTTATTGTTATTCGTTCTTTAAATGTCTTTGTTCTAAGAGTCTGATATCTCCATCTGACATAATACCATAGGTGTTCTTGTACCGAATCTCGTACTTATTTGTAGCCAATCAAAATCCATCTGAGGACGTCGACTATCGTCATTTTATCTTTTTTTTCAAGAGAACCAAGGCCATAAAAGGGGCTACATATTTCGCCTCTTCAGGGTGACAGTAGTCTTGTGTATTACATGTGTTTCAACATATTTTTTTATAATGGAGGTTACACCATGCGTTGATTTCTTAGCAGTCCACGGGGACTTGACGGTTGTAATTAGAAGAACAGTAACCCTCTCATTCATCTTCCATATATTCTTAAATCATGAATACTGAACACATAAATGACCAAGTTGGGAATCACATAGTATGGCGTATCTTATCCCTGATATTATAACTCATATTTAATATAACTGTAAATCTTACTATGGATTACGAACTCATTACAAAAAGAAATATACAAACTAAAATGATATCACATTAGGGATAAATTCTTGTCAGTCAACGGTTTTATTTACACCCAAGGACACAGACATATATATATCACGGGTATACAGATACATAGACACTTCTTATGCTTATTTTTATTTACATCGCGTTAGAATAGTTAATTTTTTTAAACAAACAAACGAATAAACAAACAAACAAACAAACAAACAAACGAACAAACAAACAAACAAACAAGAAAGCGTTAGAATAGTTATTTTTAAACAAACAAACAAACAAACAAACAAAACAAACAAGCAAGCAAGAAAGCGTTAGAATACTTATTTTGTAAACAAACAAACAAACAAACAAACAAACAAACAAACAAATAAACAAATAAACAAATAAACACACACACAAACAAACAAACAAACAAACATGTTGTGATTAGGTTTAACTACTTGAAGTTAAAAAAATGTCTCAGACTCCATGCCGTTGGAATTTGAAATATCAAAATGTACATTTGGTATTCTTATTAGAGGGAATTCAAAACGAAACCTTGATAAAGCGCCAACATGATTGTTTACATATAACTATTGGTTCTGTTATATCACTTCCTGTTGGTACTGATAGTTGTTAATTGTCATTTACATGACGTCATAAATATGATTGATTGAATAGCAAGTGTACCTAATCTTTAATATTATAATTAATGATATGAATATTACACAACAGTTAGCAGATGTTGTTCTGTTCTTTTGATACGAATCTGTGGTCGTTAAATCATCACGCCTGTCAAGTCTTGTCAATCTCCGACTTTTCCAAAAATGTTTGCCTCAGAATATCTCAGGGGTTTTTCGAACGAAGATTATACGGTGAACACATCAAATATAAAAAGCGGTGCTTAGGAAAAGAGTTCGATAAGGTGCCATCAACGGGAACAAATCAGACAGGCATATATATAATTTTTTATAAAGCGAATGCAACTTAGTCAACAATTGTTTTCCATCTGTTATGCTGATTGGGGGAAAGAATTGCACACAAAACGCAAACTTTCGTTCGGTAATAGAGATAAAAAAAAAAGATACACACCACGGGTACAGAAGTACCACGCCTAGGGGTTGACTCCACCCATAACTAAGTTTTCAGTAGTAAGCCGTCAGTAATTCAATTCAATTCAATTCAATAGAACTTTATTCATCCCAGACATGGGCAATTAAAGGTGTGGCTCAAAAACAATACATCAATATATCAAAAAATACAAACAAATATACAAAACAATATATACAAAGACACAGAACGATACTAAGACAATCCTCATCACTCAAAAAGTTTACGAATCATTCATAAGCCGCACAGCGGTGGGAATGAATGACAACTTGCGCCGGTTTGACCTGCAAGCTGAACGTAAAATTATATTTATGTTTATTATACTTTAAAAAATGAATCCTCCCAAGTCCTATCAGATTGCCAATATGATTAAATCCAGATAGATAAAATGTTTGATTTACTGATTCATTTCAAATCTTGTTTTTTATGATCGACCATAGGAAATCAAAATCAACCCATATTTTGCTCCCAAAAGTATAATCACACGAAGAGCGACGAGCAAGTGCCAATGGTAAATTAAACCATATGGTCTATGTCATCCTTTTCTATGACATTAAAGTGGCCATAAGGATGAGGATTGCGCATTTATTTTGGATTTTTAATTTTGATTTTATAAATCAGTTTTATGATGACTTCCTACTTGAAAAATCAATGTGAGACAATATATGCCAAGTCCTTGTTTGTAACTAAGAAGATTACAGAATATTAATAAACAGTCATGTAAAATGTTTGTTATTGTACGTACTATAACAAACGTTTTACATATTTTTAAAGGCTTGCACTATATTGAGCTACAAAGACAGATTTGGTCTACTTTGTTTCAATTTGATTTTCAAGTAGAAAGCTAACATGAAATATCATTTAAAATTCAAAATTCAAAATAAATACACAATCCATATGGCTAATTGAATTTGTAATTACAGGACAATCTGAGATGCGTTAGTACATAGAGAAATGAAAGTGGTACGACCATAGAACAAAAATAGAGGAGTAGCCAAAATTAGGAGAGTTAGCATTACATGACGTGTAAGAAGTTGCTAGGACACATTAATTATATATATGATGTAATATTCTTTAGAATCTCAGGTGGCATCTATAGCTCTAAGCTATTCGAATTATTACACCGGAAAATATGCTATCTGCAAACTATAAGGTAGACACCAACTAAACTGTTGTTATATGTGGTAGGTGTGTGATAGCGATGCCTTGGTGGTATATGGATATGATAATATTGTAATCAAACTAGTGTAAACACTGTACGAGGTTGTGAATGTGCCACTAGTTGACAATATGTGTTATTAGAGTCCATCATTATACTGGGTTCCAGTGTAATTACACACAATGCCATCGATAGCTTGTATCAACATGTCACAGCAATAGTTTTCCGATAGTTGAGCTACCACTGATCGTTGTACACCTTGTCAACACAACGAAGGCTAATTAGGAATGGAGGAATAGGGTGTCACGAAAACGACATACTTTCATAGCCTGTTCACACGTAATACCTCGGAGTCGCAGTCTCATACATCCTTGATATGTGTTAACGAAGGGAAAACGACTGCTATTCCACCCGAGTTATAATATTGTGTCTATGCAGTTTGAACACAATATGTTGAAAATTCTAGACGTGAGTATTTTTTTAATCATTTATGGCAAGGAATATTGTATTCATGAGAACATAAATTGTACAAGCAAATCAAGCCAATGCATACATCAATTAATCATGACCTAATGTAACAAGATGATCATATTATCATTTTTTACAATGTTTACTCTAATATCTTTCCTAATTTGGTTTTGTATAATTCTATAATTTATAAATAGATTGTATAGTGGTTAAAAGCGATAGCCATTGGCTTGAAATCTGCAAAGACCTGTATACTGTAATACGTGACATTGGGTTGGCAAACAAGATTATATCTATCTTAATTTTTCAGAAAATGTTTAATTTAGTGAGAATATTGCTAAAGTGAGAATAATGGCTTGATTTCATCTGGTGTAAATGCAAGATTAATGATATTCTACACGTTTGGATAAATTTAGCTTGGCATATTGCTGAAACAGGGTTTAGTGATTTTTTGACAATTGAAAATGAATTTGAAGGCCATTTGACATATGGTAATGCAGGGTACTTGTATTGGGAGTTTTAAATTTACAGAGTTTGGTGTGTAATGCTATTGTAAGATATTTTGATATGAAATTCTCCAGAGTAAAAATGGCGGTCGTATTGCACGTGGTAACACGTATAAAGTAATACTTTACACACTTGGACAGGTTTAGCTTGTCTTGCTACTGAACAATTCCCGAACGGCTTCTGGTGAAAATTTTAGTCTTATACTTTACATTCGCAGAATTTTCCCAGGGATGGGCAGGAGTCCAGGTTTTTGTCACATGGTAATGCATTGCGTGACTTTGTTTCAGTTGGGGAATGGGATATGTTATTTTGTGATAAATTTGATCACCCATGTTGTCAAACAGGCACTGATTTACATGTAGCCTTAATGAGACTTGTAATTATTGTAATTAAGCTCCCAAATAATATTAATTCTTTGTCCTTGACACAAAGGTATGTTCACTGTGACCACCTCTAACTGAATGCATCCCAACAGACTGCTGGAGGTCTTGGGAAATCACCAATCTGAATAATATCAGAAGTAGCTATGGTTATCATTCAGGGTTAGCAGTTGGGAGGTCATGGGTTCGAGTCCCACCAGAAACACGATTTTTCTGTGACCGACTCAACCCAATCTCAGAGTGAATGGTCTACAGACTCGATGGGTAGGCCGTATCATCACTCTGCCGTGTCTCCCTCCCAAGACGAGTGCTAATTTGGGATGATTCCTGGAGTAATGGTCCGAATGGCTAATCAAATAGAACGATCTAGAGAGTCTATATTTTTTTTTCAAAGTTGAATTTACCATGGAAATGTATTTTGAATATCAGATATTTTGAGAAGGTAAACGAATATACCACTAAGCACAGAAGGAGCTAGATTGAAGTAAACGGATTTGATCAATTATGTAAATATATAATTTTGTTTTTCCCACAAACTGTGCTCTCGGGTCATATAAATTGCGTACCATATGGGATCACATGACATCTTTTATTATAAAAAAGCTAAATATTGCAGTATCACGTAACATATTAATGTAATGTAGATTTATAAATCTGTGCACGTTATGAAACGACTTCTAAGCAAATTACTACCATGACCCCTTGCATTATTTAATAATAAAAACAGCAAGGCAAGGCAGAATTGTTTCTGGTTTCGTGTTTGTCCAGCCCATGCTGTCTGCAGATCTGGGGGGAAACACAAAAATGACCCTCCCTACTTCAGTGAAGACAACTGCACAGCCAATCAAGCAAATTACATCTTCCCCACATATACCCACTTGCTCTAAGGTACTAAATAAAAAGAACGGTAGTAACTGTCATTAAATAGTAGATTGAGTGGCAGGTTTGTTGAGAATTAAAAAAGCAGCGTCGTCGCACCATTTTAGACAGCATGTCCTGACCAGAAAAAATTCTCTTTTTTGGCCTAATATTTCATTTCGAAAATAAGTTGAAGTACAAGTAGCTTTAGGGGAAAGTTATTGTAGTTAAAACTAAATTATTCTACTTTGGGAGGGGTTGGGCCACCATTTTAGTTCTCATCCTACAAAAAAAACGATTTCACTTTAATAGATCTATTTTGTTCCACTAAATACAAATATTTCTAATATTTGTTTTCAAATTGAGAAATGGAAGAAAATTCGCTATTTTTTCATCACTACATACTGGCTTTATAATTATATTCATAGCACTACATACTGATTTGAAATTGACCTTGCTGTTTGAAACACTTTTCAAATTTGGCCAGTTTAGTTACAAGGGGGGCGTGGGTGAGGGTCTGAGGCCTAACTAAAAGAATTTAGTTTAGTATCCTACATTGAATGATTGATCTTGCCCCTTAACGGATTCCTGTTGGATCAGGAAGATGAATATTCATAAACACGTTAGAACACAGTGTTATATCTTGCCATGTCATGCGATGGTTTCATTAAAAGCATGTTATAAATAAGTAAAACACGTACACCTAATATTGTTGGATCTGCTAATAAAGCTATAAAACTTTAAATGGGGTGTTATACATATTTTAGTACAAGAGATACATCATAATCTAATCAGTCCTTGAGATATGTCATCGAGGTTATGGTTTGCATATTAATTAAGCAGCACTTCTCGGATAAAGTTGATATCTATAAATGGGAACACATTGAACTCTGATAACACAACTAAATATAATAGTAGTGCGAAAGTTCAAAAATAATATGAAACAGTACATGCTTTTAATACTTTTTCAAATTGCGCTACAGGTCCAATTATACTCTATAAATATTTGTAATATCTAACAGGTTATTATGATTGACAGTTGTCTTTAGTTTCAATTATGATTTAATAGTGTTTATGGCAACACGGACAGTCAACAGCACACGCACTAGTACATACATACATACATACATACATATACATACATACATACACACACACGCGTACGTACGTACATACATACATACATACATACGTACATACGTACATACGTACATACATACATACATACATACATACATACATACGTACATACATACATACATACATACATATACATGTACATAATGTTAAACAAGACAAGACAAATTGCTCTAAACATACTGATCAACTTTTGATAGTGGGTTTTATCGAATTTTTGTGAATGCTTCTAACTTTAAAGTGTAATTTATAGATCTTCTAAACGAAACCTTGGTGCATGATAGTATTTTCAATAAACTAGGCACTTATTTGTTATTCGCCATGATGATATACCAAACACCACAATGAACAGGTCGTATAGTGCTAGGTTTTCAGATTTGACATATGGCTTTTCACACCGACACGTTTTCTTAACAAATTAAATTCTCTTAAAAGACATTGAACACAGTAAGAGGCTTTTAAGCTAATGTGCACTCGATAGCATTGCACAAACGCTATTGCATACCAAGGAAGACCTACTTTTTGAGCTACGCATTTTCAGTAAGCCCTTAAACATCATTATACATGATAAATCGTATCCTCTAGTAAAGGTTTGAGCTTGATAAACTACTTTGTATGTGTATGGCATGTTTACTTCATGTAATTCACGATAGCCGTTATTTTTGACACTTACATTGCCACTTGCCTATATATAATGACACACTTTGACAAATTATCGTGCGATGCATGTAGAATTCTAAGATTAAACTGTGTATATAACCAATGATCATACTAGAAGAAAATATCATCAACAATATTTTAATGTAACTGCGAATCTGAACACTTTAAGTTATGAACTGAATACGAATTCAATATAGCTTGATCTTAACTGTCCTTTTTTGAATTCAGTGAGAGGCTTTTGAGCTAATGTGTACTCGATAGCATTGCACAAACACTATTGCATACGAAAGGAGCCCTACATTTCGAGGTTTGCAGTCATTCGTAACATTTGAAGAAACATGGACGACACATCAACCCGCTTAAACAGTTTTACGAGGATTGGATCATTTCCGCAAGGTTTATGTTGAGCGTTTCAAGGCAAAAAATCCTGTTCATACGACAGTCGAGTGCACATTCAAATACCGCACCGCATACAGATACTGCCCTTCCCGTTCTAAATAACTAATCTGTTTGTGTGTGGGTGATTACAAAGTATATAACCATAGTTTCAATATATAATTTTAGTTATAAACGATAAATTTGGCAGTGGTTGAGACATTGCAACTTAAATCAGGAAAGGCAGCGCCGATAAAACATCAACTAATTTTCCATATTGAAACAATTGATTGAACAGCGGAGCTGATTTGATACAAAATTTAAAATACCAGACAACACTAAGAAAAGAGTACCACGTGATCATCAATAAATGGATATAAAATTATCACCAATGTTGATCAAGCGATCGCTTTGTAGAATTTTGGAGATGCACAGATCCTTTTTGGGTTATATAATTGTCCCACAGGTCTAAATGAACAATAATATGATTTATGAATGTGTCATGCGATAAACTGTCGAATTGTAAGCACAGCGGAAAAGATCATTGTCTGTGGTCAAACTTCATTGGTATGTTGCTATCATACGGCAGTTAACAAGAAAGCTCAGAAAATTGTCAATGATCATAAATTATGCATCCCTTACACAACACTGTTGATAAGCTTCCATCTGCACGCCGTTACAGAATCCCTTATGCTATGAAACCTTTTTTTTAATCATTCGTTCCAACAGCTGTGTCACAATCTATTTTAAACTCATTGTAAAAACCATTTCAAACTCACAGAATGTATATTGTACTAGCGTAAATTGTTTGTTGATTGTATTTCGAGCCTACAGACGAATCTTCGCGTTTATATACGGACAATAAACTTATTGAATTGACTTGAAATTGTATTCAGTATTACGTTCCCGAAGACCTGGTCTCGAGTTCACGCCTGAGTGCACACTATACCGTAGTTCGACCAAGCCTAGCAGTTCATCAAATTGATATACCCTGTCTTGTTAAGCAATTATCTAAAGATAAAACAGGCGTGTGGTTTGACAAGGAAGAAGTTGTTTTTAATCAGTATAGTGGTCGTTAAGTGAATGTTCAACAACTTCCCACGGTATGAATAACACACTAAGCATTAACTTTGTTTAATAGAGAGTAAATGCCACTTGTTAGCAATTCCTCTACATAGCGCCTCACAGCAAAAACCACAAACCAACCCTGCTTATTATCTCCTAACACATGCATAGATGTGGAAAACAGACATACAAGGAATTAATAAAAAAGACACATTATTGACCTGCATACTAATTGCACTAAGATTCCTAAAGAGCCTTCTTTAGTAGATCCATTTACAAACGCAATTCTCAGTAGGATTACTATTAGATACATCTTCAAAGGTCGTAAGAACTTCCTAAACATGCTGCCAACAAAACTGTATATATATAGTCTGAGATAATGGAGAGAAAAGTGATATGTTATGTAGTTCACGTACGAACACGAATCCATCAAACGGTCGATTAAGCTAGTGATATTTTGATCTTTTTTCACGTTGCTTTGAGAGTAATCTTGTTATTGGATGTTATCAGTTTTGTGTTATACCAACGTAAGGGTGGTAACTAATAATTTAGTGTAAAATGAGATGTTGTCTAATAAACGATAATATCCTATAATACATAATTATGTCTACAGGTAATGTTAACACTGACGCATCAGATAGTGAGCAATCAGTGAACATAAAATTATTTGTCCTTCAGTCAACCTGTACAAACTGACACTTGAGAAGGTGTCCTGAGAAGTCACTTTTGGCCAAGAGACCAGGGTGGATGTGATGCCATCATAATAGGTGTTCCCATAAACCCTTGCAGGACATCCCCAAAATAGCTAAATACATGTCTAGTGCAGTAAAGACTAGTTGCTCATCGTCTGTATTGCTAAATGGATCTAAACGTTTTCTGTGAAATTTAATATTTTATAAAAACAATATAGTCAACGATTGCGGATATAGATGTTTTAAATTCACAACACACTTTTATATTTTAATATTACTTTGACTTAGTCAAATAGTAACTTTTGTGGACAAGGTTTATCTAGAATTTTATGAGTGAAACATTTCATCATTTATTATTCTATTCAATGAATTTCTGATGCAGAAACAATGGTTCTGTAAGGAATATCCATAAATAAGTTAAACACAATCTACTTTCGCAAAATAGAGACGAATAATCCATTTATTTATTCAAAGGAGTAAATGAACCGGAGATTTCAAGAGGATTAAACCACCATAGTTGTACCAGTCTGTAGCATTAAGGTTGAGTTCCTCACACTTGTACTTAAATTTAATTTTACAAGTCAAATGTGCCATAAGATAGAATAATGTAGAGGATTACAAACAAATTCTGGCTAGGGCCACAAATATAGTTCTTAGGAACTAGTTGAGCTAGTGGCCCCCAAAGAAGAACTTATTTCCAAATATTTGTCTTCATTCAGCCAAGGAAAATACGAGTCACCTAAGGGGACTCATCTAGCGACTCGTAGTGACATCCTTTAGAGCACGAGTATTTTCTGGCTGACTTAAGAAAAATATTGGAGAATAAAATAATTACACCAGCGCCAGTAATATCAAAGAAATACTGGGGAAAGTATTGCTATTTTGACCACAGCAGAACCAGTGACGTAGACATGCGTTGCGGTGTCATAGAAAGACCAGAGTATATATTCCATACTTTTTGTTCAACTTGGCTCGTGCATGGTATAATGCATTAAACTAATTAATTGTTACAGGTCTAAGAGAATAGTTAAACGTCTGAGAATTTTTCGTTTTAAACATCCATAGGATATTGGATGAATTGAAAGTGGCCATTCCAGTCTGTTTCATCCACTGCCCAGAAGGTCAGAATAAGATTTCAGTTGAACAAAAGATTTCTTCAGTGTCTCTCTTTATTTTGACTGACGTGACATGACGGGACGTGACTGACTGACTGACTGACATGACTGACTGACTGACTGACGTGACATGACGGGACGTGACTGACTGACTGACTGACTGACTGACTGACTGACTGACTGACGTGACATGACGGGACGTGACTGACTGACTGACTGACTGACTGACTGACTGACTGACGTGACATGACGGGACGTGACTGACTGACTGACTGACTGACATGACTGACTGACTGACATGACTGACTGACTGACTGATTGACTGATTGGCTGAACTGAAAGGTTGTCTGTAAAAAAACAGCACCTGTCCATGTTTGACCAAAGAATACATTTAAAGTGCACCCTTTTGACATATATACATATATATATATATATATATATATATATATATATATATATATATATATATATATATATATATATATATATATATATATATATATATATATATATATATATGTTATAAGTCGTTTCTCGGAATTTCACGCATCCTCAGCGATTATCAGTCGACTGATCAAGTGAGATTGTCAAAGTCGAGATGTACACGTAAATGTTCGTGTATGCATTGTGTAACAAGATGGTCGGACTAAACCTTTCCTTACGGAGGTCTACTTGTATAGTTGGCGAGGGAATATTTATTTCGTGGCGATATTTGGAGCCTAATTCGGATTTTTCGAATAACTGTGTCGATTTGGATTAAGAAATGCAAGACAAGCTACTTCATCCGTACAATTATTCTTAATAATTGGAAAGCGAAATGGAATGGTAATGAAAAGTAATTTGCATATATATTGAAATATCTCATTCAAATATATTAAATTGGTGAAATTAAATTTCTGAATTGGTCAATTGAAATATAATTATGCACTTTATATTCAAAGCACACTTCTTACCTCAATCATGTTAACCTTGTGTCCTCAAAAACAAGTTCAATCATCACTGGGTGATAATTGGCGTCCACTGAAACCCCCGATTTGGTACATTCCGGCCTCTACTGGCAAAAAGAATAATTTCATGGTTATAGAATCTTTCAAAAAGTCAATTATAAAGATTGTGGTGCACAAGTAGTTTATATGTAGACTAGAATGAGATTTCCATCACTTGGAAATGGAAATCCGCATTTATCATGCTGTGAGGATTGTCTGGTCAACTTGGATGGATTAAAAGCTCAATGCTATTGCTAAGTTAAACTGTTTTTATCCTATAACCTTTGTAAGTCAGTTGATCTATCAAGCTAATGGATGCTATTAGTCTGACTTTCAGAAAGTCATGCCAATTCTTGGTTTAATTTTCACTTGGTTGAAAGAATCCCCATGTATGTAAAATGATTAATTCTGAAAAGGAGGAATTTGAGGTCCACTAATCTGTTGTACTCATTTAATTTCAGAAAAAATGTACTGTTTTGTAGACTCCTTAGTAACTGTCTGTCAAAATGAATACTTTTATAATTATACAGTTGTTCAGAAATCTGAAATGCTGACATTTCTTGGATGTTGGATGTGAGAATTACTTCTAAGGTTAGGATGAAATTAATAAGAATTTCCTGAAAACGGTGATGTCATTGTGATATTTAATAAGTAGTATCTGACATTTCTTCTGTATCAAAAGCTGTAACTATAGCAACTAAACATTTTTAAATAAGGAACCAAAAAACACCGAAACATCAATTTGTTGAATTTAATAATTGTCTATAAAATAACAAATGACTGTTTGGAAATCGAAATATATATCCTTCTATTTGATACAAAAACATGGCCTTTGTGACAACAACCAAAAAACCTTAACTTGACAATGATGATTAGCATAAATACATGATTTATAATTGTTCAACTTGTCAATTTTGATTACAAAATTAATGACAAGCTATTTCACCTGTTTAATAATTGGAATGCAAAATGGAATTGCAAAAAGTAATAATTTGCATATATATTAAAAATCTTACCTCAAATATATTAAATTGGTGAAATTCAATTAAATTATGGTCAAGTGAAAACTAATTATGCAATATATATTCAAAGCACATTTCGTAACTTAATTATGTTAACCCTGTGTCCTTAAAACAAGTTAAATCTTGTAATGGGGAAATTGGTGTTAATTGAAAGAGAGTGAAGGTCGAAGGTTATGGTCCATACACAGATACATACATACATACATACATACATACATACATACATATATACATACACACATACATACATACGTTCGTACACACACACATACATACACCCCCCCCCCTACACACACATAATCTACTGCTGATACAGATCACAACGTGTCCTTTACATGCTATCTATTGGACTCTCTTCTTGTCACATTGCAGATGAGGAAGAATAAATGGGAAAAGGGCAAAAAAGGACGAACATCTACATATATATATATATGCCGGCCTAATCATAAAATGAAATAACATTAAAGTTTAAAAGGGATTACATTAAGAAAATTGAATGTTATTATGGAAAACAAACAAAAATTCATCATTATATGAGGTGGATATTTTGAACATTATATATTAATCATTACATTATTAATAGAACTGTCATTTGCATTTGTCAAAAATCTACAAGTATGATGAAAGAGATAAAATTTAATCTAATCTGTGTCTTTATTTTGAACTGTAAATAAATGTAACGAGTTTGAAATAAATGAATGATAGAATCAATTGTCAACTTACAATAAATATGATTGTAATGATACAGAAAATTCTAGTAGTGTAGTATTATCTATAGGAATGGTAAATGTCGCATCCCAACCTAAACAATCACCAGGTACCTCATGAACGACAAGCTATCGATCATTTCAGTGTGGTGTGGTATACGTTAAATGAATTTTGAGACATGACGGATGTCTGTGTTAACCAGCAAGTACGATTTGAAGCACTTCCATATCACTGGCTTATCTCATGTGAATTGTTTGTTGGCAATGTTTAGAACTGTGATAATGCAGTCTATCATAAGAACGAGTCATTATTTGTAAAGTCTAGTTACACTGCTTTTGGACATTCCTGACAAAATTCAATACAAGAAAGTTTCAATTGAAGTCCTCTTTAAACCAAAGTTTCATAATCTTTATTATAATTAAGAACAGCTGGAGTATTTCATAGCAAGATATATTCATTTTACATTGTTCCCTTGATGATTAATATAAGCAAAAGCACAGTTCCGATTGCAGGGATATTTTCAAGGTGTAATGCAGACAGGGGGACCTCAATTGTATTGATTCTTTTACCATTAACATTGCAATCATTTCTAGACATGTTAACAACGAAATTATACCTTAGTAACTAAATAAGCAACGCCGATTTTTCTGTCTTCCGAAGCTAGCATACGAAATTATATATATATATATATATATATATATATATATATATATATATATATATATATATATATATATATATATATATATATATATATATATATATATATATATATATATATATATCCTTCATGTATTCATTGTTTGTTGGTTCCCATTTAATTTATCTACAGGTACGACGTTAGTATCCTGTTCTGATGTGGAAGCCCATTTATACACCAATCTCATGTCAAATTATAGTAAACTCATCAGACCAGCAGAAGACCCTCACGATGTGGTGAACGTTAACATGTCACTGTCCCTGGTACAGCTCTTGTCAGTGGTGAGTTTTAAAGTTTGGGAGATGGAATATGATTGGCCAGTTACATTAACAACAAGGCCTTGTATTGTTCCTGTTTTCACGGGTTAAATTGTATCCAACTATAAGCTTAGAGTTCTGTTTTTATTTTTGGGTGGGGGAGGGGGTTCAAACCGCACTTCATTACTTCATAATGTTAGCGGTTAAACACTAAGATACTAGCAGTCAATGAGCAGCTTTGTAAATTGTTATGTTGTTCATTTGCACACATATTGTGGTCTTGCAGATTCTATGTTGACCATTCTTAGAGTGACCCTATTTTTTTAATGTTTCTCATTACATTTTCTTAACAACTATGGGTCGATCAGGTCGATTAAAAATAATATAGCAAAACAATAAAAAATCGTGTTCTTCATGTTTCTCTGCCCCTCCTTATCCTCAACTCTATATTCTTTTTATTGGATTCCTGGTAACAAGCCCTTCCCCACTGCTCTACACAATCTGCTTGAAGAGCTTCAGTCATGAAAGAAATTCTCTGTTCGTGAACATGTGTCCTCGCCGCCACCACGACTGTAGATGATGTCGTCAGTTCTGACACTTGCTTAATCTTGCCAGAGAAGGCGCTGTTCAATAAGATATTAAGGATGGGCGATTTTTTTTTATATTTTGATGTCGGAGCTGAACATTTGGGTCGGTAGGGGTATGAGAAATAGAAAAACAAATAGGGTCACACTTACTTTGCCATCATCATGATTCAACTTGGTGGCCAACAGTTCTAATGGATCGCGTGCACTAACAATGATGCCCACACACGTTGACCATCGTCGCAAACCACGGCCTGTTTTACGGTAACGTTCTTAACGAGCCCCCTACAGTGGTAGAAATAATAACCCTGGTTTGCCAGAATGATGTTGACCGTCGAGCTGTTACGTCTTCTTCAAGTATTGCTGCAATAAGGGATTATCTGTTTTCATGGCCACATATTTCAGTCAACACACACAGTTGTGTACTTGAAGCCATGTGTATTCTTTCCAAAAACGTATGCTATCAATATGTTTACTATCAACTTCAGACGATATCATGAAAGTGTGAATAGGGCTAAAAGCATAACTTATAATTGCAATCAATTAAATCCAAGCATTTTAATGACCTACAGACCGTGTAACAAAATAACACCTTGTGCAAAAACATCAGTCGACATGTAAATCATGTCTAATTAATCCTACCAGTTGTTTGACACATTTTGAATGTTTTGCTTTAGTTTTACTAATTAGTGAGGGAAGACTCCTTATCTTATTATCTTAATAGACATGTGTATTGATAAGAACACGGTCAGTTCTACTCACATATGGTGAACAGCTGATAATTTGTGTATATTGACAATTGGTATGCTTTGTCGTTTACAGTGTTTACAGCTACATAACAGAATACACAATATATTTTGTTCCCTGGGGGGATAACTCCATGGGTAACATTACGGAGAGGTTCCTCACAAACATAGAAACCCAAAGTGTTGTGATACAACATTTTATGCAAAAAGTATACATTTTCTGATACCAAGTTGCATTTTAATTAGTAAAAGCCAGGGCTCCCAGGGGAAGCTGAGTGACGAGAGTGCGGAGGTTTTGAAGGTAGATACACCAGGTTGAAACACTTCCAGTGTTGACTGCACAGTCTCTAGATCTGGTAATGAACGCCAGTTTTGATTGACCCAACCCTTTCTCATACCACCACCTCATAAAAAGTATACCCTTACTGATACCAACCATCATAAAAAACCAACCCCTTTCGCGCAGACCCCCCCCCCCGTATTGCTGTCTATGGGAGTTGCCCCCCCCCCCCGGATTTTGTTTCTGTGGTAGCATTTTATGAGTTTAAATGCATAACAAAAGTTATACTACTACAACACTGGGGTCAGGTCTGTTGTCTCCGAATTACCATCATCATAGCGAATCATCCCCACATTAAAACACAGACACATTCACACACATCCCAGCCCACACGTTCACACAAATACTAGAATATTCCGATTCAATATTAAAAAATGTAGGCATATGTACGTAATTATCTGTTCCACCCTCTCTCTTAAAACCATGCCATTGCGAATGTTATTATTATCACAATGTGCAGCGAGCATGTAATTGATTGACTGACTGACTGACTGACTGACTGATCGATCGATCGATCGATCGATCGATTGATCGATTGATTGATTGATTGATTATTTGATTGATTATTTGATAGAATGATTGATCAGTTGAATGATTTTATTTTTTGTGGTGAAATAAAACATTATTTGTGTGATATTGATCAATTGACTGATTGATTTTTGTGGTGATAGAAAACTTGTTTCCTTCTTTCCCTGGCTACTTTTCTCTCTTTCAGCTGCATATGAATATCTCTGTATTGACTAAATAAAGACACCTTGTCCCCTCTTGTTCAAATTAAAACACCCATAATCTTATAATAACCAAGAGATCGGTTACATTAACAATTTGCTTTATCTCTTAACTTCTGGGATATTATCACACCAAATAAACACCCAGTCATGCATAATCTAGACTAAGTATAAAAGATAGATAGTTTATGCATGGCTGAGTGTTTATTTGGTGTGCTAATCTGTATATTTAGAATGTATACAATGAAACATGTAAGGACAAATACTGTACAGAATAAATTATATATGCTAACATTTTGGGGATGGTGAAGACACTCATAGTACTGATTGTTACAAAGAACATGACGGCATTTTGAAGACCGATAGATTTCCCTCCACATTTAGATGCAAGATGAATTATAATTATGGATAGTTATTTAGTAAACCTGATACCTAATTTAGACAAGAGTGAATAATATAGTGATACATCTATTATCATCAATTGTTTATTCAGTATTGTTGGCCACCGGCCAAAAAAATACAAACTTTAAATATACAAAAATGAACGGATCACCAGAAAACATCAGGCCCTTTGAGTCTCAGAGTTTCTAGTAGTATCTTTTCTAAGTTTAGTAGCATAAAATATATATCTACTAAGTTTTCTGAGAGTGTCAACCTTTCGAGACGACAGAAGTAATACAAATTTGTGGTGCAGTGGGGGATTATAAAAGTAATTGGCAATATATTTTGACCTTATACAAGTATAAAATGGGCATACAAGTAAAAAGTTGAATTCATCCTCTACTTGGTTTAAATTACACATTTCACAAAGTCTCTCTACTCTTGGAGTATCATTCCAACGACCAGTTTCGATTTTCAAATTATGTGTTGAGGTTCTAAATCTACAAAGCATCAGTTTGAATATTGGTTTATCAAGAGAGGTTAAATAAGGTTCCAGAGACAATTCCTTTTTAAATGAAGCATAACAATCAAGTTTTCTAGACGTATTCACACTTTCAGACCATAATTATGTATCAATATCAATACATCTCTGTTTAAATATTTTTTAGGAATCTCAATTCATCACCAACACCTATTATACCTATTAATAGATACATCTATTAATGTGGTCATATGGATGAGGATTGATGGATTTTTAATCTAAACAATTTTATCGTGGTTTCCTACTTGAAAAATCAGTGTGAAACAACATCTGGCAAGTCCTTCTTTGTAACTCAATAAATTGCAAAACATTAATAAGTGTTTGAAATCGGTGTTATTGTACGTACAACAACAAACTCTTTATACACCTTTTTAGCTTTTGGCAATGTATTGAGTTATAAACACAGACTTTGTCAATGTTGTATCACGTTGATTTTTTAAGTAGGAAGCCAGGATAAAATTGTTTTACAAATTAAAAATCCAAAATAAATACCCAATCCTCATCCACTTTAAGACATTTATTATAAAATTTGTCTGCACAAATGATACATTATATGAAGCTATCTTTAAATGTCTGTCTTGTAAATTCGTTCTCATTATAGTCGGTTGGCAATGTTTTAGGATTATTACCTAAATCAGTGCGCCAGTGCTGCATTTGCACAAACGGGTAACAATAGCTTATATAACAATATCTTGTGGCTTAAAATATCAAAAATATTTCACAAAATAATATTTGTAGCTACTTTTTATAATATCCCCAATCTGTTGCCACCTTTCCATTTCTCCTAGACTACACCATCTGACATTGAATGCAAAGGATTTCAACACAAGTTACTGTATTTTGTTATCTTATCAGTGGAGGCATAAGAAATAAAATGTTATTTTTTACATTCTGAACTAACCTTTTATATAGCCATGTTAAACAACAAATGTCCATGCCTTAGGTTGAATACTAATTCTAACAGAGCCTAGATTTAGTGCTCTTTCAGTCCAAGATAAATTGACATTTCTTTTTCACAGTTAATTTTGTGAAAAACACAGCGAGATTAATAGAAAAGGCCTTCCTTAGGGTTATACAGACCTAGCTAGTTTTGTAGGATTGATTTATTTAACCTTTGACTTGTTATTTTGCATTTATTTACTTAACACTCCGTATTTTTCTTTAAGTTCACATTTAAAGTGACATATTCCATTGGGCTGGGGGGTTTGCCAGATTGTACTAAAGAGATGTAATTAAATACCTCATGTCACTATAATAAACAAATTACTTACTCGAATTGCAACATCATCACATGGTATATAACTTTGTTAAATATTTCACTTTCTTATACTACGAATGTATGTCTAATGATTATAACATAGTAATATTGGTTTTCATATAGTGCTTTCCCTTTCTGTGCTCAAAAGTGTTTTATTATTACCATCCATGGTATGGACCTATAATGCCACAACAGCCTTTTATACTTCCTCACCTTCCAGAGGAGTATATTATTCATTACAGCTTCTCTTAACACCTAGGATTAACGCATTTACATTAGACCTATATCCTACCAGGTCCCTAATAATGCAGCTTGGTTGACACAATCATGGTTCGCATACTGCTAAAGGTATTTAAGCCATTTAGAAACAAACGGCAGTTGAAGTGTTTGAATCCACAGCCTGTAGATTCAATGCCAGACACGTTAGTGTATGCATGCCTCAGTACACAACAGACATGATACATAATAAATGAAATCATTGAGTTAGAAAATGCTATTACGTTATCAGTTAATTGATTCATTATAGAATAACTTGTATATTTTACTATACTATCCTGTTGATCAGATAATATTGGTTGTCATGTAGAGTTCACTATTTGAAGCTAATTGCCATTCAGTTATGCACAGCGGGTATTGCCCCAGCTTTGTTACGCGTGTCTGTTTACAAGACGGAATGTTACTCTGTATCAGAGTTAATTTATTTTCTCCAACATTGAATGTACAATTCCCTTTTTTCACTGTAACCTCTCTATATTATCAATGTATCTTTTTTGTTCAATGTGACCTATAAACCTGATGGGCTGGGAGGTATTTTATTACCCCATGTCACTGTAATAAAGTAATCTACTACTACTATTACTATGTAGAGTTCAGAATAAGTTCTTGTCATCTGTGGCCCATTCATAACCTTAGGATCTTTAATTGTATATTTCCAGACAAATGAATGACACTTCCTGAGTCATGCTATTATCTCTAAATGCCAAAAACGGTCATCTTTTAACACGTCTTTATGTGTAAATATATACAAACTAAACCGATTATCACCCCATGTCACTCTTTTTTTAAATAGTAGTTTGTTACACGTCTCTTTGAGGTTTATAAATCATGTCATGTCGGACAATGACTTCTATAAAAGCATAGACATATATCGTAGGGGGATAATGATGACTTGTGTATTTCAGGGAATCAACTTAGTATAGGAACAGTATGTTCATCAATGAATGTGCTAAGATTCATACACAAGTTATTTTCTTCCACTTTAGATTGAGAAACAGACATGTTTCAAACAAATCATTTGTACTTCTTCAGTGTCTAGCCATAGGCCTTTCCAACATTGGTGAAGGATCTATAGTCCAACTGGATCTGACAGAATGATCCAAATTTTGCTGAAGGTGTTGAGTAAACTTCAGGTGTGCAAGGGTTAGCTTCAATATATGTAAATTTATGTAAATTCAGGTGTGAAAGTACTTGTCAGTTATGTACATCTAACTGTCCACCTGTAGATTGGTGGAATGTCATATTTTCCTACATTGGCATTAAGTGGCGGATTGTTGACTTTGATGTACATGACCCCAAATAGTGTTCTTTTATCCATGTATTGTTCCCTGTCGATGATCTTGACTGATTTTGAAGTTAGTTCCTGAGGTTGATGGTCAGTTTCAGTGAAGTGTTGGCAAATTGCTGATTGATCTTTCTTCTTCTGTTCCTCAAGAGGAACTGCTCTTTTAACTTTCACACATGAATTCACTTTAAAACAAACCTTTCCACACCTTCAGTTTACTCATCACCTCCAGGAAAATTTGGATCATTCTGCAAGATCCAGTTAGACAATGAAGGACAAGTGATTATTTCGAAACGTGTCTGTTTCTCAATCTAAAGTGGAACAGATGTGTATGAATCTTAGTATACAAAATAATCAACTTAAAATTATACTGTTACTTTGTTTAAGAAAACTCACTCAGTTAAAAACAAGGGAACAATATCAGGGGTCACTGTGCACATTGTATGAAGTGGTCGAAATGATATCAAAATTACATTAATTAGAATTTAATAAAAATATGACAGCCGGATACTGTAACTCTAACGGATAATCTAAGATTGATGATTTCGCTGTACACAGAAGGTTAACTTTAACTTCTTTTACCGCCATTTTCATGTAGGTGTTTACCACACAGAAAGCAATAAAAACTGCATATGTTACACTTTAAGATATCAAGATTGAATAAATACAGTTTTTTGTGACATTTTGTCTAAGTGAACCTGACTAGTATATATGCCATCATGCAGATATTAAATGCAGACATAAAAAAACTGGTGCCCACGTGTCTGCATCTAGTTATAGTACTGACATTTCACATGTTTCACTTTGACAAAACGTAGCAAGAAATTGTGATCGTGCTATCATAAAGTGTAGAATATGCAGTTTCCTTTTGGTGTCTGCATGGTTGTATCAAACTGATCGAATGAACATTAAGATTAAACGGACTGTAATTAACTCCAAAAGCACGACAAACTAGCTTGCACATGGCAAAGTTTATAGTCTAAGAGATGTTAGAACTTTGATCATCATGGAAATTTATCATTAGGGCACATCCTTAATGGGAGATCAGCGGTAAAGCTTTGTATTCACATACAACTGCTAATTGTAGTAATATGGCACAGTAATATAATGATCGCCCCAAATATGGACATTGCGCCTAAGGGTCTATGGAAGCAATCCAACCACCATGTAGAGATAAATAATACCACTTGAAGGCAACAATGTTCGTAATCGGATTGCAACATTTTCAAATTAATGTTTATATGATTAAAATGTGCATCATATTGTTCTGGTTATTAGCAAAAATAACTATCTTTGTTATGGTGATACTTTTTCTCTTACAGTGCCCGTGGGTCGGTTAACCTCCACTCAGCTGGCAACAGTCCTGGCTGTAGAGGGGCGGGGGTATTCCTATAGAAAGACATACGGGTATGTGCAGACCAAATGGGACACACTCACGAACAAATAAACTGTATCATGGATGGACTTCATCTGAAAATTCATTGATCGAAAATACTAGAAATTCTCTTCGTGTTTTAGATAATACAATGAACCTTCAAATAACTAGAATACAGGTTTGCTTGTGACGGAAAAGTCCTTACAATGGATCTGTTTTTGGACTATACATGGCTTGGGACCTCTCATCCCCATCTGGAAAATTTGGGGAGTACCCCTCCCCCCCCCTCCAGCCACCCCGTGTACCAATACGAAACAATGGTAGCAGCTCGAATTTACTGTACAGAGGTGCATGCTGGCCAAGTTGAGCCAAAGATTAACATGCCATGGGCAGTCTTTGACTTAGAGAGCGGTAACGCTGGATTACCTCTGGGCAGTCGTATGCATCTAGATAATTATTTGGTTAATATATAATTATAACATCTACAACAATAATGTACTTCAGATATGGTTTGTCTGAAGAGTTTTGTTTATCACGTCTCACACGTTTCATTTTTTTCTCTCTTCTTTCTGTAAGGATGACAAGAGCCAAGTAATCACAGTCAGTATATGGCTATATCAGGTATGTACTGTAAATATTTAATATCTTTCTGGAACGTATAATTTATTTACTCCTCTTCTTTTTGGCGGGAAAGCTGATGGAGAACATTTCAGTTTTCTAACTAATTCTGACTACAATACGTAAAATGTTTTCGAAACAAATTCATGCATTTTATGGAATTTGGGAAAATACATTGTTGAACCCTCTCATAATCCGTCACACGTGACCTTTCACGCCTTTAGGACAGTGCGACCTTTAACTATAGACTGTGGTGAAGAAATGCGAACCTTCAGTAATAAACACAGCTGACGTAAGACAACACCAAGGAGTTTTGGCACTAAGGTTCTTATAAATGATGTGCTAAAGTGCTTAAGTTTTTTGTGGCTTTTTTTGTGATGGAGAATAAAGAAACCCATTATTCATTCTATATTCTATCATTTTCCTCAAATGATAATATCTTTTGATATGAAAACATACAACAAACCTATAATAATGAACAAAAAGGGTTTGAACGTTCGAAAATATTTGAACGATCAACTAAAACCAAGTCAGATACCCACTTTAGCTGAAACACGTATTTCTATATAATGATCTCAAAGATTATATTCATGTCTTTGGCAAATGGGATAAAAAACATTACAACGCTTGTGGACAACATTAAGGAAGTTTAATTATTGATAATGGGTGGGAAGAAAACAAATCTATTCGCAAGAACGAGTCTCCGCAGAATTTGTCATCTTCCCCAAGGTGATTTCACTTTTTGAATGATATTTATAAATGTACTGCAGTGCAGTATGATTCACTCTTTCCTGCACGTCAGTTTATTGTTTCATTTTCATGTCTCGGACTTCTAAAATAGGTGTAATTCTACGCAAACAGTTGTCATATTTATCCCAAAGCGAACTTTATGAGAATTAGAAATTTGCTTACTAAGCTTATACAAATGCAAACTTATAAACTGAGGGTGTATAACGCGGGTACAATATCAATTCCTTGATCAATGATACTTAGTGTGGATGGATGAAAATACTGTTGAATGTTAATTCCTACTATTATACATAAGGTAAAGGTACACAACTTAACTTGATAAGTTTTGGTTATAATTTGTGATATATATTTAAAAATGCATTCACAGTATTCTACTTACTAATGTACACTTAACCATCACTTGCAATTGACTGAACTCAAACCTGGTATTAAGATATAACTTATAAATGATTCGATGACGTAATTAATTATACGCATGACGTATGTTGAGGAAACATATACTATACAATCAATTCCAACAATGCCAAAAGACAACTGCAATTTCAGAGAAGGCATGCATTGACACAAGCATAGTCCTAAATAGTTCAATCGAGATAATTTAGATTTGTTCAAACCCTAAGTTATTGAATACTTTTCTCTGGGAAACAATGTTTTTGCTTGGCAGGCTGTTTCCTTGTTATATCTAGTTTCAGAATTCAAATCCAAATGGAATGTGACAAAAAAGGAAATAAATAACCCCACATTATTCAGACACCCATGAACTCCTTTTTTACATATTGAACACACATACTGTGGAATTAAAACTGAATGCCTGAGGATAATGTATATAATAATATATATACTGCCATATATAGTCACAATAATCCAAATTTGAAATTAACTATTAATTAATTCTGTTAGATGACAGTCATGATGGATTTTTGCATTAGTGGTTCAAGTGCGACTTTCCCGACCTGTCATAAAAATTGTTTGCATCTCTTAAGCTTTTTGCAATGTCACTGATAATGAGTCAGTAAAACTGATAACATCTGATATGTCATTGGGGGCTTCACACTTAGATATTGAGCTTAGTTTTGCCTGATGTGTTATGTAATAGCGCTTTATCACATTCGTAAATATTGCCAACAAACATTATCCAGTGATAAGAAAGATAAGAAACCCCATTCCCTTACTTAATGGCTTGATTCTGTAATGTTCCATAGAAGACTGAATGGTCAACCTGGCAGTTATCCCTCACCGCCTGCTGAAAACTATATCTCCAACTAGGTCACATTTGAAGAATTTGATAAAATCAACATATTATAGGCTTTCAACCAATCAGCTTCTATGAAAAATACTAACTTTGAAATACCAGTTCGCAGGCTGTGTTGAGAGAGAACACTTGTCAAGCTGATTATCCCGATCGACTATTCGGCCAACGGAGGCTTGTAAGAAGATAGGATATTTAATCTTCATGACACCAATTAATAAAAATCGCTTTCCCATATTTTATGTTGTAAAATAGCTTATTTAGAGAACTTCTTTAGGAATAAAACGTTCGTCTGTCTGTCTGTCTGTCTGTCTGTCTGTCTGTCTGTCTGTCTGTCTGTCTGTCTGTCTGTCTGTCTGTCCGCCCGTCCGTCTGTCTATGTCTCTGTCTGTCTGTCTGTCTGTCTGTCTGTCTCTCTGAATAGAGAAATAACACCTTATTTTATGTAAATGAAGCCCCAACTGCCTTGGTCTTTCCAGGATGGCGTTGATTGTCATCGAATGTGAAATTCTCTCTGATGATGCAGACATATTGCTAATTTAACTGTCATATTCTAAATTTGTCCTTGCCTATTGTGTAATCTTTTCAATCTGATTGCTAGCAAAGATTAATCTGTCACTATATGATTAATTGTTGCACATATGTTACTTGATTTTTATGACTGATTGCATCTACATCCAAAAGAAGAATTCCTACTTACTGTCAATAAACGTGTTTAACCCGTCCGTCTGTTTCTGTCTCTGTCTCCCCCTTTTCTCTGTCTGTCTGTCTGTCTGTCTGTCTGTCTGTCTGTCTGTCTGTCTGTCTGTCTGTCTGTCTGTCTGTCTGTCTGTCTGTCTGTCTGTCTGTCTCGCTCTCTCTCTCTGATGTAACACGAGCACAAGTGTGTGTATATGACATTATTTAGCTGAGTTTACTGACTATTATTAATTTTTAGATTGATTATTGATGAAATTGCGAATATACCTATCTTAGCAAATGTCCCTTTCCCTTTAAATACTAAATTATCATCTGTTCATGTGTCTGGTATGCAAGTTTTGAAAGAAAACATTGCATTCAGTAAGTTTACTATGTGATCTGACATCCATTGAAATGAAGTTCAATGGATAAAAAAGACAGACATATGCGATTATACCCCACTTAACGCACTTAGAGTACAGGTCATGGCAAGAAGATTCGATTGTCAAGATACTAATAGTTCAGCTTGTTCTTTGAATATCAATGCAGTAGTAATGTGGTTGGTGTGGCGTTTTTCTGATGGGGCACAGCATTTTCTTTACATGCACAGACAATTATCAACCCAAAATAAATATAACAGATACCACGCACAGTTGGGATGTAGACGATACCAAGCACAGTTGTGATGTAGAAGCAGCCAAGCAATTTTGTTTCTCATCAGTAGAAAAGTAAACTAAACACAATTAGAACTATTTCGCTGGAATTATAGATTTGTTATTAGTTTGGCAGAACATGCTAAAATGTGAACAAACTATACTACGCAATCGGATTTGGCGAAAAACAATGTTTCACCTGATTTGAAAGATATGTCTCAAATACAAGGAATCGATTCATATAAAATATTCTGACAACTTTGTACAGTCTCTCTGCTTATCTTTCTCCATAGTTTCATCTTTTCAAACACACTTCCGAAGAACATTTTTTAACCCGAATGAAATCTTACTAAGACTGCTACATTTGTAGTTTTGGTCAACAAACATCTTATCCACAGTGCTGCATTTTATAGTTTGGCTGAACAAATATCTTACTCTAGGTATTTTTTGAGCAAGGCGATAAAACTTATCATTGTTAAGTAGCCGTTTGTTGAGCCAGACGATAAAGTGTAGCACTGTAAAGTATTCGTTCAAATGCATAGTCTAATGCAACAAAACCAATGAATTTAGATCAAATGCAGGTTGTTTTTGTTATGACCATATGTCAAAAATAATAAGAAATTGATGAAAATCTTCGCATAATCGTGTGACTATGTGTTTACAATGGGTCATAACCTAATCCAATGTAGTTAAAAGAGCTAGACGAACAATTAGGTATAAGAAAGCTAAGTGGCTTGAAATTGTAACGATGACTCTACTTCTTATTTTGTTTTGGATTTTGTCGAGCATGTTATAATTTGCAGCACATAATTTTATCAAACCCTTTCCCGCCAAAAAGGTATGCACAGAATTTAAAAAATGTTGCACAATTGACAAGATTTTAGATAAGGATCTTAAAATAAATGTTCACGATTTAATTGGTGTCAAACTTTGATTAAAAAACCTAAAAAGTTTGACCAAATATTTAATTAAAAGAGGCTTTACGATTTTGTTGCATTGCTGGGGTCAACAACATATAAAACGCGTATTATGCATCAATATTTCATATTCTCAACTTTAAGTATAGTTATGTTGACACTGTATAGTGTGTGTTTTGTGGCAATAGTCACACTTTTCATCAGATTTTGCACCTATTTGGCGCCGACAGAGAGCGGACTGTAATTGTTGCTCAGTTTGAGGACGAACAATGAAGTATTGCATAAGATAGAGGTGTGGGTAGTATTAATGCCGCTGAGAACTTGGTGAAGATTTTTTATCCTGATTGTCTTTGACAAATGATGAATGGTGTTTGGTTCGGTTCCTTTGAGATTTCATGTACTTTTACACAACTAGTGTCTCTGGTTATCACTTTGTCACGTTCGTATGCAAATGCTAATTCAAAGGAAAAAGCGTGTTGCCATTAAAGGACAAAACCATTTATCAAGCACTGTCAAGATGTAAACACACATGCCGATGAAAGCAGGCATAATGTATATATAGAATAAGATGTCATACACGACATGAATAAGTCATTTTCTACATACAAATTCCTTTTCAACGAATGATGTTCAACATTTACGCTTGTCAAGGTGTACAAGCTTTTCTTTGGGAAGCGTTAAATGATGTTTTTTTTCACACAAGGTCTTTGTACGAAATACACAAACAAAATATTGGTAGGGTACGCACATGAAATGTTATAATTTATCTCAGAGGTCGAGGATTTTATCTCACTGTGAACACAAATAAACATTTTGTGTTTGAATCTTCCTGCACTCGCAGTGTCTGTATTTAGTTTTATGTGATTTGTAACATAAAACCTTGTTGAGACTGCCTAAATTGAATGCTATAGTCTTTCTGGTTTGGTAGTAATAGAATCTAAACTGTCACTCTATGAAACTATTTGGTTTCTGAGTTTCTGACGACACTGTACAAACACTAGTTGGTTTATGAGTTTATGACGTCACTGTACGGACACTAATATGGTTTCTGACAACACAATGTTTGGTTTCTGACGACACTGTACGAACACTATTTGGTTTCTGACATCATTGTATGGACACTATTTGGTTTCTGTCGTCACTCAATTTAGAAAAGTAAAACTCTGAAGGCCATGAGCAATGATGTATGATTGTGTCATCTGTTATATTTTTAGAGTAAAAAGAATGACGTCATTAACCCTTTAGATAATGGACTCTTGACTAGCAAACCTTACAACAGCGACTTATTTGTAATAAGTTGGTAATGTCGTTTTTAGAGTAACAGGTATGATATCATCTCAGTCTCTGGACTGGCAAACTTCTAAAGGGTTGTCGGTGGCCCAGTGGTTAAGCCACTGCGGTCGGGGGTTTTAACCCATTCAGGGTTTGATTAAATTTACCACGATGTAAGTAAGAAGAGTGTTGTTCAGTTTGACTCTATCAAACAACGCAGGTTTTCCCCAGGTACTCCAGTTTCCTCCTGCATTAACACTGTGCCCATTTTAGAGTAAAAAGAATGACGTCATTAACCCTTTAACTTCTTGGGAGACTAGTGTTTATATACTTAAAGAACTATCCAGTATAAATAAAGATTATTATTATTATTATTATTATTATTATTATTATTATTATTATTATTAAAATTATTATTATTATATTATATTATTTAATTATTGTTAGGAGAGAGAGGGGGGAACGAGAGAACAGAGACAGAGAGGGACAGGTAGACATACAGAGACTAAACAGATACAGACAGGCAGACAAACACCTACAGACAGACAGACATACATACATACAGACAGACAGACAGACAGACAGACAGACAGACAGACATGGACAGAGCCACACAGAGAGGGAAGAGATAGACACAAACACAGAGAGACGTGTTAAGCACAGGTTTATTGACCATAACTAGGTGTACCTGTTTTGCATATAGATGTAATTGGCCCATAAACAAAGTCAAATAACATATGTGCAACAATTAATCATACAGTGTCAGATAAAGCTTCGTTAGCGATCAAATGGAATAGATTACACAATATGCTGAGATCAAATACAGCCCATCACTCATAATTGCATCGTTCGCATTTGTGGCCTATTTATTATTCAAATTGCGATTGCGCAAAAAGACAACGCACTTGATCTGAACAGCGTCACAGCCTTAAGATATACGGATGATGAATATGAACCTTGTTTTACAACATTACACTGTGACTGGAATACATAAAAAATAGCAATCAAACAATATGCTCGCTCGCTGTGGCAACGTTCTCAAAATATAATGGGACGACACACTATGAATGTTTGAATAAAGAGGGTCTGATTGACCACGTCTGTCGCTGAGAACACTGATTCGTTTATAACCTTTGATACTTTGATTCACGTTCTTTACATTTCGAAGTATCAGTTTCTCTTAAAATGAAAATATGGATGACAAATGGGTATTTATTTTGGGATTTTTTTTTTATTTTTAAGACAACTCTATTATGTGATCCTAGTTGCAAAATCAATTTGAAACAATATGTTTCACTAAATTATAAAAAGCTTAATACAATAATTTTTTTTTTGTATAATTATAAGGATTTAGTATTATGTTGTTTGCCATTTGTTTTTTCAAATATAAAAATACAGGAGATATTTTATGAATTAAAAATCCTAAATAAATTCAAATATGTTGTCCACATGGCCACTTATAATACAATAAGGGAGAACATTTGGTTTTGATCATTGCTATTAGCTTCATACTTTAGGGCTGGTTTGATAGCTGGCTCTTACCAACTGTGTTCATTTCCAAAACCGCTACTGTGTTGATTTATTTTTGCAGCTTTGAATCACTGTAAGAGAATGTGTGTCCCCTGTTCAGCGAACTGACAACAGCTTGAGTTCTCTACTGAAGCTGGTAAAAAATTATATCAATATGTTTGATGTAAAATGACAGATGACACGGTGATATTTTTAGATCTTTAGAAACATTGATCCTGTATGCAGGGGCCTCTGGTATGATTGATTGAATATAATGCTGGGTGACAGTACAAAACTGACAATGTAAGCTAAGGCCTAAAAAATAATTGTTTGGTTCCGGTTACCCGACCCCACCTAGTTTTTCACTGCCGACCCTAAACTTTTTATTTTGCGCATTCGAGAGAAAAATAGTAAAATCGCAAAAATTGTGGTCTCACAAGAAATAGTGGATGCGGAAGCTGACATCAACTTAAAAAGACAATAAAAAACTGTCCTTCCAACCTATAATGGCTGTACATCTGATAGGAAGAAATAAATAACACAGAGACTATTTGGAAAACAATGGAAAACCTGAACTAGACACTCACGTGAACAAATAAATATGTAATAAAATAAAATAAACAATCTACTTAACCCACCTATTCTAAAATTGAGAGTAATCGGTACCACATTTTATTAGGCCTTATGTGTGTACACAAACAAGTTTAATCACAGGTGATTCAATACTGTTCAGGGTGTACGTTATTATAAGTAAGACATTATATCTAACTAAACGGTTTCAAAAACTTTTTAGTTTCAGCTTTAATATTACATTGAATGCCAAGAAATAATTTATTGGAAAGTAAGATGAAGTCCTCGTTGACAAGACTACTTCCAAAATGACATTTGAGTTACTAACTAAACTACTAAGTATATTGGTTACGATACTGGTAGGTGCTGAAAACAGTCTAACACTACCCCCAATTTGTATTTAGATCACCAGTTGTGTTCAAAAGTTAGACTTCCAAGGACAGTGGATTTCGTCAATAGATCAACCAATATGATGAATACTTATCCTGCATTTTGCAGAAAAGAAATATACTTAGCACTATTCTTATTATTCTTATTATGATTATTATAATATTATATTACTTATTGTCCCTCGCGGGGAAATTTGTCTTGTAACAAGACAGAAAAACATAAATATAATCTGTCACATTAAAATACCAAGAACAACATTAAACAGAAGTACGAAGACCTTGAGAAGTGAGTAAGACTACATAAAAACAGACACACACCTCCTTTACTACATACATTCTCTGGTTAAGTATTCTGACAGCAGAGGGTACGTAACTGAGACGAGCACGACCTGTTCTAAAGGATAACATTCGATACCTGCTACCCGAGGGAAGCATCTCAAAATACCGAACTAACGCGTGGGAAGGGTCATTTGTAATTTTTATGGCTTTAACAAATACTGTTGTGTAGGATTTCTCATAGACTGTCAACAGTATTTTTGACTTTTTTTGTAATTTAACTTTAATACTTTTGTTGCCGCTGAAATTAATAGAATTAAACATTGTGTGTGCAGGATAGGACGTTCAATTTAGTCAAGATTATATTTTAGGTGTTCGAATCCTCAGTGAGTAGAGCGTTCTATATAGTACTGTATATGCTTACTATTGTATGTTATAATTGATGTATTTGCACACAACTAGTATTTAAATAAAACATATTTCAGAAGGTTTTTGATGTATACGACAAAATATAATCTGCGTCTGAATACAGACTAGGTTTTTTGTTTGTAGTCCCATAAAAAGTTTAATTCACTTATAGTTTTAAGAAAAATAACGCATTATCTGAACAGAAAATGTCTTCAATGCATAATATGACAACACTTGGATTTTCATTTAAAATAAACCATCGCTGTGATTTTTGAGACACATGCTGTCGTTGGTGGCGCTATCGTAGTCTGTTTTGGAGCCGCATTATCAATGACTGTAACAGTCTATGGAGACTAATGAATAAAAGGAAATATATGCAATGAATGTCGAAATCGAAGGATTTGAAAGATTTACTTGATATCGCGCAAAAAAAGTCAACCATCAAAGGGTTTTGTATAAAGTTAGATTACATTTTGATAGATCGAAAAATATGGAGATAGTATCTCAAATGTTCAAATTAATCGGCCCATTGAATACATAAACTAACATTCTTTGTATGGACGTCTATGCATATTGTAAGTGTGCACTATTCTATAGAGGGGACCTTCAGTGTATATTTCCTGCCATTTCCGTGTACCACGTACTGAACATCAGATGTTTTACTTTTTTCAAGGGAATCATTAACCCTCATTTAAGTGCAACAAAATATTTAATTCGTTGGCTTTTCAACGAAATTAGTCCCTGGGGCGTGATACTGTCGAAACAAGAAGAATCATGCAAATAAGCCCCTAACCTACATTATGAATCAGGAAAGACGCCGCTTGATTCAGTTTCATCATCCCACAAATAACATCCATTTTAACTGCGTGCCTGGACTTGCAGACCATGTGACTTTTTAATAATGTGCACCGCTCAAATGTTATTGAAACATTTTGCTGTTGTGTTACCCAGGACTTAAGGTCAAACAGCCTTTTCCTCATTTTGAATTAAATCTCCTCACAAGTTATTTAATATTCTTCAGATTTGGTATGACTATCGTCTGAAATGGAACTCTTCTGAGTATGGAGATATTGACTATATTCTGGTCAGAGGAAAAGACTTGTGGTATCCAGACACAAGCCTATACCAAAGGTATGTCAATAATTAAAGCAAGCATCACATCTTTGGGTTATTGCATGTACATCCAACATATTCTGTGCATTGGAAATACAAATATTTTACTTTTGCTGTCACTTTGTTGACTTTGTTTTTCAAAAACAATCAAAATAATAAATTTTCCAAATAATAAATTTTCCAAATAAATTTTCAGTTAACAAATCTTGGGAAACTGAATAAATTTACAAAAATGGTAAAATATTTTAGAAGCTAGTTTGTTAAATAGAATGATTTAATTACTTGTACACTGTGAACAGTATTGAGTTATCTGTGGGTAGATATATTTGTATAGCTGGTACTGTCCACATAATATAGTGTAATAAATAAACTCAAATCAATTTGATTTTTAGGTCCGCACCCAAATTACCCTTCTTATGTGTGTTCCCTCCTTTATAGATGATAAGCTATGTCTATCAGGGGTGTACGGTCATTTCTCAACTAGAATAAAAAGTTTCAAGTGGTGAGAATTCGTGCAGGGGGGGGACAGAAAATCTACTAGATGTGCAAGTCGATAAAAAATGAGAGTGTTACATTCTTTTTATCCTGTTTCATGTTATGGACACATTTTGCGGTCAGTTCAAATTACTCACTCACATGTACTATGTATGTGCTGAGAAAAGGGATTCTTTATAGACGCTCACTATTTTGGAGGTAATTCAAATGTTCCATGCAAAAAATGCTATGTGTCTTATCGAGAATGGTGACTAAGACTTAGAGAGGAACACAACATACATGGAAAACTAACATCTTGGTATTTGACTTCTATTATCACGTCCTCCATCTGGACATGTTACCAAATTACAGGATGTTTAACACAGAGTTAGTTTAGCCATAAATCAATCAAATGTCAATTGTGTACGGGTATTGATTGTATGACAATGAATGTCATGTAAAGTGATATGCAATTGTCTAACCACGTGTACATAATTTTCAAATTTCTTCTAACATTAGCTATCGAGGCTGCATATTTTCATAAAACATGACAGGCAGTTATTAATTTTTTTAGATGATACTATTTTGACAGTTATTGGCAATTAAATGAAAATTACAGACAAAGTTGCGCTATATTCATTGAATTTGTATGTAATTACATGTCACAATATTATGTCAATGTGTATGGCAAAATGTCACGCCACCTTAGTTAACTCAGTAATGAAATATACCTATTTAACTGGACAGAAATATAATTGTTAATTTGATATTTTGGCGCTCGAAAGTTTTAGCGGATAGAAGACAACTTTTGTTATTTTGCAGCCAATTAATTTTAGCAGGTACAGTATTTTTTTCTACAGTACTTAAAGCAACCCTCTGTATTTATACACATTTCATTAGATAAATCTGTTATTACTATCTAGAGTTACTTAGAAAGAATTCATTGTGTTATCAATTTCGCGCGCTTTTATTTTGGTATAAAAATGGTTTCGGGTAAATCTAGGCTACAATAAGTGTAGAACTAGTGACTGATTTAGTCTCCTGTTAGGTATGGTCTCTTATATACCTCTCTTCAAATATATTAATATACAAAGTGCATAGTTTTCAAATATCAAATATTCCCGTCAAAAAGTATCTTATTATTGAGTGAAAACACACAGCGGAAATAATTCTTTATTCTTTCTTTTAGTGCTGAAGAGAGCCCAGAACAATATCCCTATGTAATAACTGACTGGTTTCTTCTTCGGGTTTATTCTACTGGTAAAGTATTTGTGCAATCACCACATACCTGGAAAATACCTTGCAACGTAGATGTAACAAGCTTCCCAAATGACCATCAACACTGTGCAATATCAGTAGGGATGTGGTCACATACAGCTAGACAGGTCGACTACGAACCTATCTTCGACACCATAAAGAAGGAACTCTATATACCAAGTAATTCCTGGGAAGTCTCCGGTTCTGGGGTAACAAAAGGATACAGTTACGATATTCATTCTGGTGGTCCTTATGCATACATCGATTTTACATTATATTTGGACCGAAAACCATTATTTTATTTACTGAATCTGTGCATCCCTTCGGTTCTACTGTCCCTGCTCATGTCACTTGTTTTCTGTTTCCCGCCCGACTCTCCTGATAAAATTCCACACGGATTATCAGTGTTGTTAACAATTTTCATTTTTGATATTCTTGTCATCGATATTATGCCTGCTAGTTCTGATAACATACCAATTACGTCACAATATTTATTTGTTAACATGGTACTCACAGTAGTTGCAATAATCTTGTCAGCTCTACTTATCAATATGCATAAATTAAAGGGGAACTTCAGCGGCAGACGCAAAAAAGTGTTACTATTCATCGCCTGGTTACTAAAGGTCTCATATCATGACACAAACGCCAGATGGAAACTTTTGAAAGAAACGTCTAATCCATCGCTCGGTACTCGCTTGAAAGATTACAATAAAATTGTACAAACTGAAAATATCGATCTGAGCAATGCGGAATTGAAAACTTTCTTACCAAATGGGGACAACATGTTTGTAAAAGAAAATGGTATAGGACTCCATCGGCATCCTGCTTTGCTTCGAGATGTTAAATCTATCAAAAGAAAAATTGTCGAGATTCAGAACAAATTGGACACAAACCTGGCTAATCAGGCAGGTGTTAAAGAATTGGTAAGTTTACTATGATGATTATTACAAGTCTTGTTAAGGAGCCTTCATCAATTTCAAGATGGGGGGTGGGGTAAGCCCGAAAATGTCTGTCGAAAATGTCCGTTGCTCTAAAATGGACCCTGCCCTAAATTTCAGCAGTGAAATCCAAATTCACAAAATAATGTAAAACTTAGGAAAAAATGAGTCAATATATAACGTGACCCTCCGCTAATAGTCGACTTTCCGATCCTCCCAGCATGCAAAGCAGTATTTATAGTCAGAACGAGGCGGGGGGATACCTCCATGATAATCGTCTGCCAGCTAGGCATAGCATTTATATGGGAATTAGTAGACATCGGTAGATTCCAATAGACTCCATTTTCTAGAATAGTCCTCCCCTGAGGACCGATTTGGAAAAAGTGCCTGATATATTATTTACTTATTTGTCACCCTGCCCGATGAGGACAAATGGCAAGGTTTTAATTTTTTGTTTTTATTCCAGGAGAGTGACTGGAAAACATTAGCAGCTGTACTGAACAGGACATTTTTCATTTCTCTGCTGAGCATGAACGTTGGACTATCGATGTGGATTTTGATAATAGGGCTTTTTCCGCATAATGATGAATAACCCAATAAGGATTAAGATAATTGTGTTGTCAGCAGAATTTGTGATCAGCTGTATTACGTCAAACTATTCTCCCCTATGTGCCATCAAAAACTAGAAGACCGGTGTCATTCAAACGTAAATGACGTTGAAAATGAAAGCGAGGCTGTTAACACTTGTGGTGCTTTTGAAAGTTGACTTTGAACATTACGCGTAAACTAACCCAGCTTTCTGTTACCACTTGTGGTGCAAGTGATGTGCTATTGAAAATTGACTGCGCACATTACGTGTAAACTAACCCAGCTCTCCGTTACCACTTATGGTGCAAGTGATGTGCTTTTGGAATTTGACTGTACACATTACGCATAGACTAACCCAGCTTTCGAACTGTAGAAACGAAATACATACAATTTTTCGGTATGATTACAATATTTTGGGGGATAAATATCTTTGTGTCATTGTATTGAAACTCAGACAATAATTTTATTAACGATTATTCAAAACAAGCAAGAAGGGCGATCAATCAAACTACCAAGGCTTTGTTCAAGTATATATATATATATATATATATATATATATATATATATATATATATATATATATATATATATATATATATATATATATATATATATATATATATATATATATATATATATATATATATAAACTCATTATACTATTCGGGCTATGCTGGGGTAAAGAGTGCTCAATACATACACAGTGCTCGTTACATGATGATGAAAACAGCATGAAACATTGTGTGTAATGACTCCTTAGTATCTTGATATATATATATATATATATATATATAAACTCACAGTCCCTCTATCATACACATGTATATATATATATATATATATATATTTCTTTCTTGTAGTATTGTAACAGTTCTATAATTCAGTAGTGCTTTTTCTTGGAACTGCAGACATCAAATTCAATATCTGAAATCTTAGGCTTACTATGGCTACAATTACAAATGTTGACGACCTATCTTAACTCAAAATAGTAGATAATGTAACTACTTTGGATAATTTATGTAACCAATGATACAGATTCTTAATTTTGAAACAAAAATGTCTGTTTACTGGTTTAAGTGGGAAAATGTGGCTGGCAAATTTAGGCGGGAAACAATTGTCGGCAATACATTAGCATTAGATAAGGCGGTTTGAATACTTAGCGAACACAATATACAGTAGTGATAAGAGCGTGCATATTTACTTTAAAGTAACTGTTGGTAAGTTTTACAAAGCTTTACTTAAGGAGTTAAGGGGTACAAAAGTGACGCTACTTTTTTTCTAGTGTGCTTGCCTAAGCAGCCCCTACATCATTGCCTATGCTCTTATCTCTCGAACCCAAGAAGGGTCACATCAAACACACAACTTCTCTAAAATTGTGTTTTTCCTTATTTTTTAAATTTAATTTAACTTGTTGTGTGTAATCCACAGAAATATTACAAAATTACATATACAATATTCATGTCAGATAAGATATGATTCCGAAGGTCAGAATTTGAAATAAGGAAACAAAGGAAAAGTTATACCAGTCTTTGACTCAAAAAAGACCACTTTTCCCAAACTTTGGCAATAAGTTCATTCCTTTCACAAATGGCAATTCTGTTTGCTATCCTGATAATGACAAATTATAACTTAAAGTGGGTTCATAAGCTTTTTTTGCTTACGTGAAAATACTTACAAAAAATTTGATTTATTATTCTATTATGATATTAATGTTTATGCATATCTTCTATGACATTACAATTTGTGTTCTGACATTATTAGAACTGTTTATTGCATAGAAGGGAGTTCATGTACATTTTGGATAGGTATAATAAATTATGTCATCGGATCTTTTATAAGTTATATCCTAATTTCCGGTTTGAGTTTAGTCAATTACAATTGATGTTAAGTATACATCGGTAAGTAGAAGACTTTGAGTATTAGTAAATTAAATGAGGAAAAATTACATCCCAAAAATTTATACTCTCAGTTTCTTTGATTAAAGTGGCCATATGGATGAGAATTTGGTATTTATTTTGGATTTTTATTTGATAAAATAGCTTCACTATGTTTTTCTACTTGAAAAAATAATGTGAAAGAACATTGACCAAGTCCGTGTACATAACTCAATACATTGCAAAAAGAAGCAAAAAATGTAAAAAGTTTGTTATTGTACGTACAATAACAAACATTTTACACATTGTTTAATGTTTTGCAGTTTATTGAGTTGCGAACATGAACTTGGTATATGTTATTTCACATTATATTTTCAAATAGAAAAACTTAGTGAAGCTGTTTTATCAAATAAAAATCCAAAATAAATACCAAATCCTCATCCATATGGCCACTTTAAAGTATTTAGTTCACCTTTACAGTTCAGTCTACGACCATGAATATTTTTCTTTATGCTAATCAATATAAAAGAATATGTTTGCTTGTTTAAAATAAACTTACAAAAATGGGAAAATCAGGTATAGAAAAGATCTTCTGCCGAGTGCGGTAAGCAGTAGGCACCAAAGTCAAGTAAACAATTATAGGGATTCCAGTGTTGGTCATAACAGTGTTTAGGCAAGGTGTGAAGCCCTTGTTTACTTGCATGATACCCCATTGTAAAAAAAACTTTTCTGAGCATGATTTGACAATCTTTATAGCTATACTTCAAAGAGGTCGCATGCAGCAGGGTCTGTCAAATGAGTTTTGTGCCTTTCCAATAGGAATAACAAGTACAAACATATTCTTCAATATGAAATATATACATTATTTCACATTCAAGCATGATTCTGTTTATTATTAAATTATTATATCTAGATATTCACTACTTTTCCTGTTTTTAATTTGTAGAAAAAATAGAAGAAATTGTGGATTGTGTGACTAACACGCCTGTGTTAAATGACGTCATACTTGTGTTTTGCTCTTAGCATTATCAAAATTTTTGAAATTTTTATAATTATTTACATACATACATACATACATACATACATACATACATACATACATACATACATACATACATACATACATACATACACACACACACATACATACATATATGCCTCAGAATACGAGTAATTTAATCCTATATATACGCTAATTAAACCAGGGAGAGTTTTCAAATGAACAAGGGTGAATTTGAATTTCAATGTTTGTGATATTTTATATAATGTCCGTAAATGAATGAAGAACTGATTATGTAACACTACAACATGGGATAAAAGACATGTGGTATAATTGCCCAACAGTACGTATTTAAGTCGAGTCGTGTGTCACAATGGCATTTCCATGTATTGGGGTCATGTAGATCAATATATATGTACTCTATGACTCTTAACACATGATGGAATCTGTCACGTGATATAATTTATTCAGAATTAAACAACAAACAATGTAGTCGCGAATAAACAAAGAATAGTGTATTCAGAAATAAACGGCAAATTGTGTATTAAGAAATAAACAACACATTATGTATTCAGAAATAAACAACAAATAAAGCGAATACAACAAATACACATCATTTGGAGCGGCACATTCTTGCACGGATGGTCATTCTCATCGTAATTACAGTTATGGACCTGCTACCTTCATGATAGACCAGACAATTTAGGTTCGTGTGGGTTGCTCTTTTTATAATTGTCGAATATTTAGGAGTTGTTAACAAATCATTGTAAGCAATTCCCAAAACTATATATATATATATATATATATATATATATATATATATATATATATATATATATATATATATATATATATATATATATATATATATATATATATATATATATATATATACACAAACAAACATATATATGTATATATATGTATATATATATATATATATGTATATATATACACAAATATATATATATACCTACAAATATATATACAAACGCACAAATATATACAAACAAACATACATTCATACATATGTACACACATACATACGTACACACACACACACACATACATACATACATACATACATACATACATACATACATACATACATACATACATGCATACAGAGAGAGAGAGGGAGAGAGAGACAGAGAGAGAGACAGAGAGAGAGAGAGAGAGAGAGAGAGAAGAGAGAGAGAGAGAGAGAGAGAGAGAGAGAGAGAGAGAGAGAGAGAGAGAGAGAGAGAGAGAGAGAGAGAGAGAGAGAGAGAGAGAGAGAAGAGAGAGAGAGAGAGAGAGAGAGAGAGAGAGAGAGAGAGAGAGAGAGAGAGAGAGAGAGAGAGAGAGAGAGAGAGAACAATATATAAACCAGATGTGTTAATGATTAATGTTACTGTTGGTCTTTATATGGTGAAAGGCGATGCACGGAAATGTCACGTTCTCTGTGTTTTTTTGTTACCATTTCATCAATTTGAATGTCAATATCTACTGAAAGGGGTGACATAATATTTTCTATAGGAGCAACTATAGAATTTAATTTCAATATTTGATTTAAAAAAAGAAATATATAAATTTTCACAAAAGTTAAATACAACTCTCTCCGTTTACCGAAATAGAGGGAGATTAAGATTTTCGTCACACATAGGTGGTATAATGAGGGATAAGTTATGTCCAAAGAACGGTTTTCCCATGGCGCTAATTGAGATTTAAAATGATGTATGGACTGTCAATAACTGAAGTGCTGTCCAGGTCAATGTTATGGTTATTTGCATATCCCACGTCGATGTCATTAACGTGGAATATAGGTTATGCTGGTTTGATATTTATCTGATGTGTTACAAAACACTTGTTGATTGATGCTGGTCGTGTACACATCATCATATGTTATTTTCCCCTTGGGTGTGTAGATCACCTGCTGAACACAGTTTCTGTGTCAGGGCGACCCACTGTCCCTATAGGACAACAAACGTATGGTTCCCTTTGGATTAGTCAACATGTGTATCCTAAGACAGTATTTAATGATATACATATCATATGTATTGGTAAGGTATGGTGAGTATATGTAAACTATAACACACGCAGTTCATTAAATGTGTACAAATAAATATGGCCACCTAAGTGCCAAATATGATATTATACAAAGTAATGACCGCGCACACACGGACCTGTATGTATGTATGTATGTATGTATGTATGTATGTGTGTGTGTGTGTGTGTGTGTGTGTGTGTGTATGTATGTGTGTGTGTATGTATGTATGTATGTATGTATGTATGTATGTATGTATGTATGTATATATATATATATATATATATATATATATATATATATATATATATATATATATATATATATATATATATATATATATATATATATATATATATTTTTTTTTTTATTTGCGCTTTGATTACAACCAAGAAAGAGTTCCAGTACTACCAAAACTATTACGCTCTGCCACTGCGGTATGGAGCACTGACTTAGCAGATTGATACTCACCAAGTTATATATATATATATATAACTCGGTGAGTATCAATCTGCTAGGACAGTGCTCTATACCGCAGTGACAGAGCGCAGTAGTTTTGAAAGTACTGGAACTCTTTCTTGATTGTAACTCGGAGTTTCACGCATTGTGCGATCATCAGACAACTAGGTTTCTACTCTCTGGATGTACTGTTTATATAGAGTGCAGACAATAGAAATGTCATCGCTATTGTCTGTGTCGGTGGGTAGGTGTTGTATGTGTGGAGGTATTGGTTGTTATTGTGTGGGTTATTGGGTGCGGACAAGTAAGTGTTGGCGGGTTGTTACATGTTGGGCTTTGATATTCCGTTAGTTAACGGGTTTAGTATAGGTGATAGATGCTCTATTGAAGTTGGACAAATAAAACTTATTCTCGTGTCGGCATTTAGATATCAACTCAGTTCTTTTGTTTAGTGTGGAGTGTTTGTCTGCTTTAATAATGGTTACTTTTTCGGTTAAACACAGGTTGCATCGTTTTGTTTTATTGGTGTATGCTTGGGCTGTCTTGCTGATGGACCAGGATACGGAAAAAGGCTCGTTGTTTCTTTTCAGTTTCCAAATGTGTTTTGATAATTCTGTGATGTTTTCGTATTTTTCATGTTTGAATGACTGTTTAATTGTGGTTGTCGTATCCCTGTTTGAAGTTGTTCTCTGTTAGACCGATATATACTTTTGTTTGTTTTTTTCCGTGGACGGTGGCTTGGTATACGATGTTTTCCGTATGGCATTCGCCGTTCAAAGGGCATTCGCCGTTCAAAGGGCAGGTGTCTTTCTGCCTGCAATTACACGGTTTTTGAGTGGGTTTAGTTTCGCTGTTGGAGATGGTGGCGTTGTGCGCTTTGATTATGGTAGCCATGTTTGGCACGCAGCTATAACTGACGTTGACATTGTTTCTGTTGAATATTTTGTGTAACTTGGAATCTGCTGGGAAATGTTTTGTGATTAGGTTGAGGAATCGTTTGCCTACATTGGTGGCTACGTTTTTGCTGTATGGTGGGTTGAACCAGATGGTGTTTCTGTTTCTATCTTGATGATCGCACAATGCGTGAAACTCCGAGTTACAACCAAGAAAGAGTTTCAGTACTACCAAAACTATTGCGCTCTGCCACTGCGGTATAGAGCACTGTCTTAGCAGATTGATACTCACCGAGTTATATATATATATATATATATATATATATATATATATATATATATATATATATATATATATATATATATATATATATATATATATATATATATATACATATATATATACACACACACACACGTACGTACATAATGAGCGCTTGCATGGACCTGATTTCTGATACACCATCGGACTGTACTAGTCTGGTCAAAGAAAGTACAGTAAATTGGATTATTTACTGCTTCGAAAACTTGCAATAGAAAGGTATTGAGGAAGGTAACATGAACAAACTAAATTTCAAAATTGTTCACGTGTGTATCACGTGTATATTTTTAACATGGGTTTCCATATGTAACAAATGAACAGCTGTTACTCTATGATGTCCTATTTGAATATAAATTATTTGAATATTAGTCTAAACGTGATGAGAGCGCTGCTACTAATTTAACCACACATGTTGATACGCGTATGTTTATTTGAAGAAGGGTTTAGGTGTCAGAAAACGACGCATTTGGAGTAGCTTGTCTGTTAAAAAGAGGATCTAAGAGAAGAAGGTAAGGCGGTCTGTAATATCTCGTGCATCGGATACACACACACATTTAGAAAGTAATTTAGAGATAAAACTTACATCCTGGCATTTAGTTTACTAATTCTGGTCCAGTTTGTGATTTACGAGGTTCGTTTCGTTTATTGTTATACCGAATACTAGTCATAATTTACAATAATTAAAAAATATCTCATCTTGGAATTTAATGGTGAAATTTTTAAACAGTTTACGTAAAATGACCGAAATGTTACATAATTACGATAATAAGAATTTTGTTATTTTGCCGGAATATTAAAGTGTGATTATCTCTGATCTATCGTGCAAATCTCTCTGAATCCGGTATACAACAATTGTTGACGTACTCATAAAACATTTGAAGTGATCACTTTACTGTAACTGTATCAGTCGATATATATTCAGTGTTATTCTGTGTGGGAACTTTCTCGACGTTTTTACATTGACGAAACACATGGTACTACCAAACCAGAGTGACTATAGCGTTTCAATTAGGCGGTAAGATGTTTTTTTTATGTCTCATTCACCTATTTTTATTACAAGGCATGTAATTGAAAACAAAATGTAGACACTGAGAGCGAGCAAGCATTGAAATCGATACATTTATCTCACTTTGAACACAAATCAACATCACTGTCGGATGAAACAAGGAAGATTTAAACACAAAACGGTTTACTTGTTTTCATAGAGATAAGATGTAACATTTCGTTTGCGTGCGCACGATCAGTGTATGTGTGATTCGTAGCAAAAAACGTTGTGCAAGATGTATCGTGGTGAAATTCTGTAAATCTTTCCAGTTTTGGTAGTATCACCAACTGACCTTTTTTATGTCATACTCTCCATAGTTGTTAGAAGTTCATGTATACACAAGAAAACAACTAAACACTATATAACTGATGTCATAAACAAAGAAAGTGCAATACAAAAAAAAATAATGAAAAAGGCAAGCTTGGAGAGTATTTTGATCTGTTGCTACGTTTATAGTTGATGTAAAAGATCGACTCCAAGTCGTGAGCACTCTGGCTAAAACTTTCGTGTACATTTTTGGTTGTGTAGTATTCTTCCTGTCCATGTATAATATATGTAACTACATTTGAATTACACATTGAACCAAACAATCAAGTCTTTATCACACAACGTTCAGAATCATGACAGTAGATGTTTACATATGTTATATAACTGCGGCTGCTAAAATATTCACACACTCATTACCGCAATTTCAAGGGTTTGGGTGGGCGGGCGGGCAAGGGCGGTTTTGGACACCCGCGGGCAACACTGGTGATTACCGCCTACTTGAATAAGATCACCTCCCTAAATTAATGTAATTTTTTTTATAAAGAAAAAATATAAGCTTTTCTATGGGTCCAAAATGAACAATTCAAAATATGAGTGATATCGATTACAAAATGACCCCTAGGGTCAACTAAAACTTCATACGTAACGAGTGATGCCATTGTCATCGTCGTAAACCACAGCCTCTTTTACGGCACCGTCCAAGTCACACCGCTAAGAGTTTGTTTCGCAATTTTGCAGAAAAAATAACAACTCTGGTTTGCGAGAATGTTAATGAGGCCATACGGATGAGGATTGCGATTTTATTTTGGATTTTTAATCTATAAAACAATTTTATGTTGGCTTCCTACTTGAAAAATCAATGTGAAACAGCATAGACCAAGTCCTTGTTTGTAACTCAATACAGTCATGGCAAAAGATTAATAAATGTGTAAAATGTTTGTTACTGTACGTACGTAGCTTTTTGCAATGTAATGACTTATAAGCGCAGTCTTGGCATATGTGGTTTCACATTGATTTTGTAAGTAGGAAGCCATGATAAAATTGTTTTTTCAAATTAAAAATCCAAAATAAAAACCAAATCCTCAACCATATGGCCATTTTAATTGGTCATATTCATTCGAGGTTCATTGTATTCAGGAGTCCTTGACAGTTATTCACGGGTACTTGGTCGATATTAAAACAACAAATTATAGTTGCGGGTACTTCTGCAAAAACACAGACCAGGATGTGTTGTTATACACGATATTTATGGGATACTTGGCCTTTTGATCCGTGTAACAAATTGGGATGCTAATGAGGCACACATTAACATGGTAACAGCTTTAACAAACGTTTCTCGGGCAAAAACGGCCATTCAAATCTCCGTTTTAGTTTCGTCTTTTGAACTTGTATGTAGAATACTAAATTTAATGACTCAGTTATTCTTGATTAGTCTCCCGTTTCAACGAATTAGCCTTTACGTTGGTACACGGTATAGTTTAAGGGGGGGGGGGCGATTCCATCTTTGCTGCATTTCGTATGCACAGAAAAATAATTGCTACCATACGTACATCGCGAGACTTTCAAAAAATAGAGATATGACAATCTGGCAACTCTGGCTCTAAAATTGAGCGTAATCGGAACCACACACATTTATTAATGGCCTTGTTGGAAACAACCATGTTTTTAATATTTTGCCTTAACTAATAGAGAGTTGAATTAGATCTTAGACTATTATTTGTCACCTGCAAAAGTGATGCAAAATAGCAATTAACGTTGCTGCTATTGAAGCATTCAGAAATACACTGTCATAAATAATTTTCTAATGGAAGAATAGTTTACAGATCTATGTATGTGGTCAATCGTTTCGTGATTGACAGAAAGACACTATACCTAACATTTAATTTCAATATAACACAAGGCAAATATTTGACCTACTATATTTGCATTCGTCGTATATTAATGATAACGGTGTCACTCAACCAGAACAACTGCTGTAATTTATGGATTTTAAATGCACTATTTAACGACTTTTTAATATTAACTGCTATAGTATATATTTTATCACCTCTTTGGCTATAACTGTTATGAGCCGAGCACGAAATTATTAATGCCACATTTTGGCTCTAAATTTCCCACCGAAACAGTCCAGACCAGGTCTGTGTTTGTAATTCTGTAAATTGTAAAAAGCACCAAAACATTGTAAAAAGTATAGTACATACAATGGTCTCTTTAATATTATGTTGTGGAATGTCTGACATCAGGGACTTTTTTTGTTACCTGTACTTTATGTTAATTTTCTTTCTTACTTCAATTTTCTGTGTTATGGAAACTTTTCTGAAGTAAATGTAAATAATAATATAATGCTCTACATGCAGGTAATGTAGCTTTTAGAGTACTGTCCAGTATGTTTCTGTAGTTTGCAAAACGCACCAAACCTTGACTATAAATGGTCTAATTCTTCCAATGAACCGAATTACCTGTACACATTAGCTCTTGATGGTATCAATGGTTCGCTGCATTCCGAGTTCAAGTTCAATTACATTAGTATAGACACGCAGACACATAAATTGATTTCTACATCACTACACATTCTGTCGTATTATTTTAAGGTCACAAACTTTACTGATACTACAAATCTACCAAGACATAAGACCAGTTCACTAGAAATAAAACAGAGTGTCGCCTTACTAGTCAAAACATCCTGCTACCATTGCTACAGTTTGTCGTCTAG